>NC_056740.1:112390117-112440117 GCF_019279795.1 Protopterus annectens | reverse complement strand
TTTACTAAATATCTGAGAACATTACATTTTTAATGATTTTGTTTTAGCAAATTATGATTTTTAAGAAATAGATACCTTCTATTAGGTATATGTTTTTGTACTGTAGATACCAGTATTCATTATACATTCTTCTAATATGCCAGTACCAAATATAATTTATATTTGTAGATTCACAGCTCAACCCATAATGTCGGGCTCATAGAGGTAAGGCTTACCTGCGTGTTTTAGGTGTGTATATATCTACCTATATATATATATATATATATATATATATGTATACATATTTATATGTGTGTATATATATATATATATATATATATATATATATATATATATATATATATATATATATATATATACATACAGGTTCATAGATGTTTACTAGGCTAACGACCACAAGGACCTTTTTAAGGCTAGCCATGCATCCCGAATCTTTGACAATTTATGATACCCTTGATAAGTGTAAGCATGGGCCTGGGAGATGAACCATTTACAGGTTACCTGTTTGCATTACAGACATAGGTGAAAAACCATGGATGAATTGATGAATTTCCAGTTTCCCATCCAATTGTCCAAGTTGCAGTTAAATTGGGTTAGGGAGGAGCTCTGCTTCACATAGATGGGGAGCCTGTCCCATAAATGGGGTAGTCTCTGGGATACATACCTATCTCTCTAGCAAGTCCTATTGATATCACAGGCAAGGTTTAGAATGGGTAATTTTGGTACCGTTTGTTTTGTGGATATGCAAGAGGACCATCAGAGTGGGGTCTGACAATGCCATGTATGCCAGGCATAGATCTCCCCTCAAAAGCCTGTATGAAACAGAAAAGAACAGGGCCTTGAAGTGGTCAGCACAGGACATATTACTTAAGCTCTGATGCTCCAATTGTTGGATATGCCTGTTAGGTACCTATCAAAGGGTGCATTGTATTTAATGATAAGTCTGATGAATGCCAAATACAGTGGAACAATGACTTCTTTGGACTTAGATGCCATACCTTTGTTTATAAGTTGTGCAACATAGAATGGTTTCCTCACCACTGTAGACACGTGATGATCAAAGGCTAGATTATTATCTATGTGTGTCCCTATGTCCCACACTACTGGGTTAGCTCTAAGGGATGTGTTGTCAATATGATAGTTACCAGGGATGGATTACTTCCCAAAGGATACTATTATGCATTTCTTGGCATATAGTTTTAATCCATGGCTCTACTTCACAAACCCAAAATCCCACTTACCCGACTTTCATATAACGAAGAAGACCGAACACCAGGAGCACTAACTTTCAACTTCAGGTAAGTAACTGCTTGGCCAAACAAAAGAAAAAATATTAAAGCCAAAGCAAATTACCCCCCCCCCACTCCCCCAATTAAATATACCAACTCTGAGATTGCACTACAGCAGAGGTAAGGGGCAAAGTTCAACATGGTGGCCAAGCAGTTATTTGCCTAGAGTTGAAAGTCAGTGTTTCAGGCGATCGGTCTTCTGAGTTGTTGGCTTTGTCTTCTCGGTTATAGGTAAGTCAGGTAACTGGAATTTCGGGTTTGTGAAGTAGACCTGTATATGTATATATATATATATATATATATATATATAATATATATATATATATATATATGTATATATATATGTGTGTGTATACACTACTTCTGTTCTGAAAGTCATCCTTTGGACTTTCTTGCATGATTGCCTCTAACAGGGATAGAGCACTGATCCCTGTGGATGCCTGAGAGTGCATACTTAAGTGGACTACAGACGTACACTGGACATCTTAATCATGCATAGAACAAATATACATTCATTGATATATGTACTACTGTACCAAGAAAAAAGCAGTTAAAGATATACAATATTTACATTCTAGAATATGCACTAATACTCTCTCTGTAAGGCACACAGTTGTTTAGAAGGTGTACACAGAACAGAAATTACAATAAGCTATTTACAAAAAAAAAAGACTGAATAGGAAATTAAGTGAAACAAAAGAGGTAGTAAAGCCATTAAAAAACTAAGGAAAGTAATATTTTGCATTTTTTCAGCCATAAATTCTTGGAAGCTCATGCATGTCCATAAGAAACCATTCAATATATTTTGCTATACTGTCATTTTGCTTGCGATGCCCTTTATTGATGTCATCAAATACGTAATACATATGAAGACTTTCTGTAACACACATTCCACAGCATACAGCATTCGTTCTTCCTACCATGTGATAAACTTGTATCATATACAAACTCTGATGAGTCGTGCTTTATGAAATGTGACAGTTTCAGTAATAGTACTGTGTTTGAAACCAAGAGGCAGCTCTTAAAGCAGACACATACAAAATGTGCTATTGCATCTTATTTTAATGCTTTGTATCACTAACAACTCTTGCAAAAATACAAATAATTCTTTTGTTTTTCAAAAAATGTTTTATTTTCATTTAAGTATATAAACCAAAGCTTGCCTGATGGATAAAAAATTACATTACCATCTGAGCAGTATAACACAAGCAGTCCATTGCATCTCTACAAAAACTATGTGCATTATGTGCAAGTGCTACAGAAAGACAGCTAAAAAGGAAACAATTCAGTCCTGTTCCTAGTTTATGACAAAACACTAGTTCAAACATTTTACACCAATATTTTGTAAAAAAAAAAAAAAAACTTAATTAAGGATCTGGCTTAACATACTGACCAGTGATAACTGGTTCCAAAATTTCTGGTAGTAGGAACGTTAAGATTTTTGATTATAAATTTATGTGAGGATGTATATTTCAACGCCATGGTTCTGAAGCCTGACGAAGACAGCTTGGAACGGTCTAACCAATTCCGAGTTATATATAGCTTGACTTAGGTAAACAGGGTAATTAAAATACATAATTTTAGCTTGGATAATCTCTGAGAGGTGACATTTAGAATAGCAAGTTCCCAGGAGGGCAAAGATGATTTTTCATAGCCCATTTTTCCATCCTCACTTTTAAAGAGCACCATAGCGTATATGTATACTTAAAGTTCCATAAAATGTGCATTAAGTCGGCTTTGGAAAAGCACTGACAACAAGGAGAAATTTTAGGATTGAAACCATTTAGTATTGTTGGAAAAATACAAATAAAGTCTTAAACAAGACTGCACTCTGAATAAAGGTGGTACCATCACAAACAATTAATATTCTCATTTTTATTTAAATTTCTTGCAGTAACAATTCCATGGAGTGGTAAAATGGTAACAACTAAAGAAACTGCTTGAGAAAAGTTTACGGAAGAATTGCTAAAACTGTGAATACTAAACTGCAAATGAATCTCGACAAGTAAAAGTGAATCTTGCTTTACAACTAGAAATGCAGTTTTGCAAGGAGCTTTGCACACCACCTGTACTCCATACATCCTTTTTTATATATATGTAAATATATATATATATATGGATTCTCTTCAGAATCTCGAAATCCTAAAACATCGAAATTCATATAGTTGAGACCATATGACTGAAGTTTTAAAACTTCAAAATTCCGAATGGAGATCTGCATACAGCGTGGAATGGGAGATTTCCCTTTTCCTCACTGCAGTGCAATATTGGAGTTGGTATATTTAAGTAGCGGGGGTGTGGAAGGTGCAGGGGGCTTGCCCACCTGCAGAAACATTGAAAAAGTGTTTTTTTTTGTTATGTTGGATTTATTTTGGATATATATATATATATATATATATATATATATATATATATATATATATATATATATATATATACACACACACACACACACACACACACACTTACATTTATATTCATATTTATATATATATATATATATATATATATATATATATATATATACACACACACACACACACATACACACACACACACACACACACACACACACACACACACACACACACACACACACACACACACACATACACATATACGCACATACATATATATATTTATATACGTGTGTGTGTGTGTGTGTGTGTGTGTGTGTGTGTGTGTACTCTTTTAGCTCATTCTACCCTGAATTAAGAGGAATATTCCAGTATGCAGGAATGTCAGATAGCATGTACTCAAAAGATTACGTTTTTGTTGGCATTTTAGAGTACTCAGTATGAGCACTCCAAGAAGTATAGGTTTAGAGTTTCAGTGAAATATATTTCATGGTACTGCTAAGGTATTAACACTGAGAATGCTAATTTAAATAGTGAAACTCAGCAAGGTATATATAGGTATGCTTAATAAAAAGTGTTTCATTGGTAGATCCAGTTCTGTGATTCTCTGCTGCGCTGTCAGAGAGATGATTTAAAGCACTCAGTCAGAAAACATTCTTTTAAAATCCATTCTTAAGCTAATACCATGACAGGAAACAATGTACTGTGCACCTTTTCCTTCCAGCCAACTGGAATAAACTTTATTCCCCACATCAAAGTAATAGAAAGGTTACAAAATCTTCAAGCATACGGTAAAGAAGCCTTTTTTCAAGGCTGTCTGTTTAAATTGTCAGTTGTTAGGGTAAAATATCGTGTCCTTACTTTCTCTGATAGTGCCTGTAGATCTGAGATTCTTCTGACAGCAATGGCAGCCACCAAAATCAGTGTTGTGTAAGATAACAATTGTAGGGGAGGAGACGCAGCTTGTTCAAAGGATGGTTAATGTCAATTTCCCTAAGACATGGTTTAAGATACCATGCTGGATCAATCTCTTTTCTTTGTGGTCTATGATATAAATTCTCTTTTAGGAGCTGCTTTACTGGAAACATGGAGTACAAAGGATGGCCCATGGGTAGACAAGCTGGGAAGGCACAAGCATGAACTTTTAAAATTTGTAAGGAAGGCCAGTTTTTAAAGGTCTGGCATGTAATCCAGGACCATTGCCATGTGTGATTTATTTGAGTCTTCATCTCTATGCAGTATAGGGAGAGTCTTTCCCTTTTGCTAGGCACGATTTCTGTTGTGTTTGGTTTCCAAGATTCTATCATCATGTTTAGCATGTTTTTAGCATACATGTGCCTAGCTGGGAATAATGTGAAATCATTTGAGCTGTCAGTCTTTGATTGCTGAGGTTTAGTTCAAAAGGGGCCTTTTCTTGAGTGAGCAGGATCACATGCTTAAACAACACTTTCCACTTTTTCCCTTTCTAAGTTATATAGGAGAGAGAATCCCTGTTAGCTTGACAAAAAGGGAGGCAGTACTGTGAATTTTGGCTTCTTCTCTGTATTTTTTAGCAGTACCCTGGGGAGCCAAGGATTAGGAGAGAAAGTTTAAAGAAACAGATCTGTTTAATTCAGAGAGAATGCTTCTATCTTCCCACTTTCTGGAGTTCCTGTTTAGAGGTGAAACAAAATGGTCAATTTCTGGCACATTTCACATCCTTGTAAGATTTAGGAAGATACTCGTATTCATTATCCATTCATGGGGGTCTATCTACTGGCACATTTTTTTGGGAAGAGTTTCACAGGATGTCATCAGCATCATGGCTACTCCTTAGGCTGTCTCCCAAACTTGTATAGCAAGCCTGCACAGTATACATGAAAGATTTCTTCCCTGTTCCTTGATGTGCTGTATCATAGTTGTATTGTCTGTCACAATCAGTAAGCCCCTTCTTTCCATATATGGCTTTAAAACTATATTATCAGAATGGCAGTCATCATGTCTCACATTTATATGGTCTCCCTCATGTTTTGATCTCAGGTATCCTGAATTTTAAATGTACCAATGTAGAATTTCCAGAGTAGGTCTGAGGAGTTTATTTTGAGGCACATAACTGGCTTGTGCTCTAAATAGCAGTCTCAGGTTGTTAGAACTTCTGTGCACCTTTAGATCGATTCCTGATACAGCAGAAAAACTGAAGTTAATTTTTGTCATGAGAGGTTGAGTCTACTGGCCTCCACCTGCCTCTTAGGTACCACTGAAGTTTTCTTAGATGCAGGTGTGCTAGTGACACTATCAGAATGCAGGAATCCATTTACTCCAGCACTCTGAGAAACACTCTATCATATTGTCTCCTGATGAAAAAAAAAAACATTGTGAATGTAAAAGGAGAGAGAAAAATCCTTGTCCTTTGGGAGAAAGGTTAGCTGAAGGATGATGTCTTGCTGAACCTCTAGGAAGGTCAAACTCACTGTGGGAGTGAAGATGGACTTTTTTAGATTGACTAAGAGGCCCAGATTCTTGAAAGAATTTAGGATAAAGTCCAGAGCTTTGAATATCACAGCGAAGGGATCAGTTTGGATGAGATAGTTATCTGGGTAAGATTAGATATAAGTGTCCTTTGTGCAGCAGAAAGATATTTGTGGAACCTGGCATTTGATAAAGACTTTGGATGCAGCAGGCAATTCAAAGGTCAGGCAGTTGTGATATCAGGGATAATGCCAAACTAAGCTAACCCAGTTAAATACATAATGTATTTTGTGTCTTCTTGCTTGTTCCTTTGCATTCAGTATGTTGCTGTAATGGTTTAGAAATGTGTGAGTTTTGCCTTTTTGAATGTAAAAGAATACAGAATTTCATTTATTTTGTAGTGTGTCTGATCTTCAGGCTTGCTGTGTACTCTTGTGTCTGTAACAAAGAATGATCAAAGACAAGGACCTGCTTTTTATTTTGAGATGTAAGCACTGCAATTTCTGACAAGGGCGAACTGAGGGAAACCAATTCCAGTGGAGACAAAGGTATGTGTAGCACTTAGAATTTTAGCTACATGAACCTTCCAGAAACCAACAGGGGAAATGCTGAGGGTGTCACAGGCATCAGCATCCAAGATCCTCCATCAATTCCTGAATGCTATGCTCCAACATGACAGTGACTACATATATTTTCCCTGCACACCTGAGAACAGGGCCAGTGTTCTACCTTGTAGCACACTACCCCGAAGTACTGGGTGACATAAATTGTACATATATAGAAATCAAGGCCTGGGGGAACAGGGAAGGGTGTATATAAACAGAAAGGGCTTCTACTCCATTAACTGCCAAGTCATGTGTAATATAAGGGAATTATCTTGAATGAGTGTGCTGGCATCCCAGGCTGTTACCACGACTCACATATCTGGCACAAGTCCCAACTGTATGAGATGTTTACTAGGGTTGATATCCCACACGGTTACTTACTGGGGGATGCAGGTTATGCACTGGAACCGAGGCTGATGGTGTTCATCATAAATGCACACACACCAACTGAAGAACTCTATAATGAGACACACACTCAAACAAGAAATGTCACAGAACATGTGTTTGGGCTGCTTAAGTTGTGGTTCTGGTGCCTAGACTCATCTGGGGAACCCTGCAGTACAATCCACAGACTTGTACTGAAATCTTCCCTATCTGTGCCTTGCTTTACAACATCATCCTGAGTAAACAGCTTCAGCAGGATCAAAAGGGGAAGGAGAACACATCCCAACAATACTGACAAGGCCATCACAGCCACATGCAGGTGAGGACTAAGAGGGGAAACCAGCAGCTGCTGTGGGTATAAGCAGATGTAGGTGTGCTCAATGCCCCTCACATTAGCTAAGAGGCAATGCATAGTGCACTCACTCACTACCTAAGGGGCTAAAACCTTCATCCTATGCACATACATACAGTAACATTGATGCCAGACAACACACACAACCTTTACCTACCCATTTAATGGCTGTGTACTCCTAGCAACAGACAGACTCAGCCCTGAACTAAAACTGTAGCAACTGACAGATAAGTCTGATAGCCATTTTTATTCTTTAAAAGTGTTTGTTTTACTGTATCAGTTTTAATTTTTGAAAAAAAAAAAACAAACAAAAAAAAATCCTACCTCTCTACTCATTTCCTGCCTTTCTATAACAGGTATAGTCTGGTTTTAAGATTTTGCTGCATTCTGGGCTGTTTTATAGTTTCTGTGTTGCCCAGACCTTACTAAGATAGAAGCAAGCTTCTCTGTTCATCAGTGAGAGTGGTGAGCTTTGAGCAGCCTATCTATCACTGGAGGAGTGGTTTCAGCTCAGAATCTGGAGTTTTATTGGCTATTTTTTGGCTATTTCTATCTCTTTCATCTTTCTGTTTAAAAACCTGTGTTTGCAAGGTTTTGCACATTGCACAATGTCGTTTAACTAGGGTTAAACTATTCCCAGTACCAGAAAGTCTGCTCTTCTAATTTTCCCTTAGAACTATTCAGTTTTCTAGTTTTAGCAATTAAAACTGTTTCCTTGTGCTCAGCACTTGCTCAAAACTCGTTGCAAGCACTAAATAATCTACAAATTACTGCAGCACTCAGCTTTCCTCACTTGTTAGGAGGAAAACGGGTTTTAGTACTTAAATTAATAAGCAGCTATCCAGGCATGTCTAAGGGTCATCTCCCGGTATTTTCCCTTGTCCACCTAATGAATCTGGGCATCTTGGGGCAGTGTAGCAATTGCCTCATGTACACTGACAACCCTCTCCTCCTACCACCCAACACTACAACCTGTGAGAGATGCACTTATATAGCCAAACTGAAAGCCAAGCTCTCTCCAGCTAAGACTGTACTAGACAGTCAAGAGGACAAGGTAAATACCTGCACCACACCACACTCAACACATAGTCCATCAAAACCTGCACTACCTAAACCCACACATAGTAACACAAAACACACACCTACATTCATGGAGGCTGTCAATAAAAATCTGCCCAAACAACAGAGACGTCTAAAGCTGAAACACAAGCAACCAGCACCCCCCCAACACTACCCAAATGACACACAGACCACAAAATCAGTGTGCCACTCAACCTCAGCCCATAAGGCAAAACAACGTACCCAACACACTACTCATAGGTGACTCTATAGTCAGGCACACTGATGTCCCACTCACCAAGCTAAACAAGGAGAAAGTTACTGTCACCTGCCTGTCAGGTGCCAGGAAACACCACATAATGCAAGCACTCAGGTCACTCCACAACAAGTACAAATATGACTCTGTCATTGTCCATGTTGGTGTGAATGACCTGAGATGTACCTCCCTGGACTACATGAAAAGAGACATGGTGGAGCTCTCGGATCATGCAGCCCAGGCAGGTATGATCCTAGCCCTGAGAAGCATCCTGCCATCACCCAGAATTATACCACAATACAAGGACAAAGTACTGACTTCAACAATTGGCTAAGCTTCTGGTGTCATTCTAAGAGGATCCAGTGTCTGTCTTCCTGGGATTACATGATTGACAGACCACGATGCTTTGCCAGAGATGGCCTGCACCTGTCGCCCCTGGGATTCTGGATACTGGCTAAGGCTCTTGCCACCCCTATAGTGCCTTTTTTAGGCAAGGTTCAGACAACAAACTCATCGCCGCAGCAGGTATAAGCAAGCAAAATATGAGGGTAATGCTACTCAATGCTAGAAGTCTAAACCTCAAAATGCACTCACTCGAGGCATTCCTTAAAATAGAGAACATCGACATTTGTGCAGTGATGGAGACCTGGTTCAAGGCTCCAGAGGGCACCCCTGCATTACCAAGCTGTAACTCATACCACACCTGTAGGCCACCTAACCTGGACTGAAACACTAAAGGAGGAGGCGTGTCCATATTCATTAAGGATATCCACACCTCCAGGCTAGTTGTTCAACATAATGCATCTGAAATTATCCAAATGCAACTAACTGGGCAAGACTGCAGTCCAGGTTGTAGCTTGTTACAGATCCCCCACCATGCCCCAGGATACCCACTCTATGTTTCTTGATATACTGCATAATACTAAGGTACAGCCCAGTACCCTAATAATTGGCAGTTTCAACTACCCCACCATCAGTTGGGAAAAATACTCATGGACTAACTCATTTGCTCAATGCTTTCTGGAATTCATAAATTCCAACACCCTGGATCAACTTCTCCATACCCCCACCAGGGGCAGCAATATCCTGGACCTGGTCATTACCAATATGGGCAACTGATGTTCCATGCCAGAGGTCAACTCCTCGCTGGTGAGATGTGACCACAAGCTAATCACCCTAGACATCATTATCCCACCCCCCATTAAGCAAACCACCGTAAAAAAACTTTTCCAAACCCAACTTCATGCTTCTTAAGACAGAACTGGCAAGCTTCACAACACCCATTCAGACGGAAAATAGAGGTACGAATGCTGAAGCCTCTACAAATGCACTGTATAAGCACATACATGAGTGCATGGCTCATGCCATCCCCAACAGAATCAAGATGCTATCGTCCAAAAAAAGGAAGCCAATCTGGTGGTCCCCTGCCATAAACAAACTCTACAACAGAAGGAAGAAGCTGTTGCAAAAAAAAAATAAAATCCCCTGATTGCAGGAACTCCATGTTCAGTCTCAGTAAGAAGCTGAGATCCCTCATAAAATCCCCCAAAGTTAGTTACGAAAATAAAATCACCACTTATTCTAAAGACAGCCACAATGCATTCTACAACTATGTCAAGCATCTCAATTGTGACACTCAGATCTGCTCTGAGCTACAGCACAATGGCACTAGATATACAGAACCAACTGATATTGACAACATCCTGGCAGGTTCAGTGCAAACTTTACCCCCCTCACCCCCCAAAGGGCCCATCACTATACTGGAAGAATGCAAAGCCCCTGTAATCATGCCTGCACAAGTAAAGACCACACTCTCCAAAGCCAAGAACACAGCATCTATGGGACCTGACAACATCCCAGGCTGCGTTCTGCATGAACTACAGAGCACCCCACCTAAGTACCATGTCCAGTCATAGCCTCACTTCAGGCTTTGTGCCTACTGAATGGCACACAGCAATGCTTATCCCACTCCACAAAGGGTGTGCCACCATGGACTCCAGGAACTATCACCCCATTAGCCTGATGAGCCTGGTCAGCAAGGCCATGGAACGTATCATCTTGGAGCTTATAAACAAGGACATGGGTAACCTCCAAACTCTGGATCCCACTCTATTTCGGTTTGTAAAAGGTAGGTCATGTCTCCTAAACCTGATTGACTTCTTTGAAGTAGTCACCAGAGCTGTGGACGAGGGTAAGGTGGTGCACACAACTTATCTTGACCTCGCCAAGGATTTCAACACTATCCCCCACTCTGGAATTATAGATAAACTCACTAGACTGGGCATTTTACAAAATGGGTGGCCAACTGGATCACTGACAGAACCCACACGGTGAAAGTAGCCTACTCCAACTTCAGACCGGTGACAAGTGTAGTACCACAGGGCTCAGGCCTGGGTCCTCTCCTCTTTGGCATCTACTTCTCAGAAGTCCAGGCTAATACAGCAGGTCTTTGGCTAATGAAGTTCGCAGACAACTGCAAACTAGGTGCCATAATAGAATTGCCTAATGATGTGGACATTCTACAAAGGGGCCTCACTGAGACTGATGCTTGGTGTCAAAGTCATGGCCTCAAGCTCAATGCCAAGAAGTGTTGGGAAAAACACTATACCATGGACTACCACATAGGCAGTAGCCTACTAAACACCGAAAGTGTGATAAGAGATCTTGGGACACAGATGGACAGTAGTCTCTCCTTTGATAATCACATCACCACAGTAGTCAGGAAATCCTTCTACATGGCACACCTCATCACAAAGGGGTTCACCTCCATAAAAAAATGAGTTCAACATGTGAAAGCAGTGACTTATGTAAATACATATGTCCTCTATCAAGTAATAGGTCTCAGGCATCAAAGATGCACACATGCATACCTCTGCAAAGTAATGATTGTCACAGAATGCACTAAGTTTGGCCTCAAACTTTTGTACTGGCAAATCATTAAAGAGAGAAGTTAGAAATTAATGTTACACATTTCAGTTTCAGACTTCATATCCCTCAGAAAAATCTTAAAAATAGTGATGCAAAAACTGTTTGATTCTATTAACTGTCTAACTTTGTAAGGCAAAAGTATTTAAAAAGTCACCCTACTGTTCATTCTCTGTCCCACGTTTGTTTATGGCTTGGTCCAGCTTTGTTGCTGTAAGATTGTGGGAGGCATGTCTACATTACAGAAACATGTAAGAAAGCAGTACAATTAGCAAAACACCATCAGAAACATAAATATACTAAGTACTAAGTCAGCTGTGCACCCTGAGCATAATACACAAAACGTATGTATCCCTGAATCCAAAGGATAGAAAACAAGGATGTGATCATCATTTGCACAGGGTATTATGTGGTGGGTGGGCAGGAAGCCTGGGCTGACATAAAAGGTAAGTGAGTGCATGTGAGTAAGAAAGAGAAACAGGCAGATATTTGGATAAAGTATCAAACAGCCACTGAGACAGAATGAGCTTTAAGCCTCACAACTAACCCATCTGTTATGTTTGTGTGTGTCTGTATGGACACTGCAGGTGAAATTGGTGTGTGAGTGTCTGAAAGAATGCAGTCAAGCTCTGTGCTAGCTCTACATCTTGGTATGCTGGACAGATGTGAACCATGACTGGTAGAGATGGCAGTTTATCGTCGATGTTCATAGGTTCATAGGTTCATAGGTTCATACTAGGCTATCTGCCCTGAGGCAATTATAAGCCTAGCCCGATTCTGTATGGCTTACGCCACCCCTTGATTTGAGTATACTGTGCCCTTTTTAAGGTTTAGTTTACTGTCCCTCTGTCTAATAGTGACACGGGAGTAATCCCTGGGACAAACCTACGATCCCCCATCCACCTATCGAGATTCTTCTTGAAGAGATTCAGTGAGGTGCTCTGCCTCACATGAACTGGAATTCTATTCCAGAGCGAAGGGAGCCTCTGGGTTATGAACCTGTCCCACCAGCAAGTTCTATTTATTTCTGTGTTGAGGTTCAAGTCCCTCGAGCGTGTGGCTCTAAGGGATTTAGATTTACTGAGGTGGAGCATGTCCATTAATTCTGGATTTGACATAGCTTTGTATGTCAGGCATAGATCGCCTCGAAGTAGGCAGTATGCAACTGAGTAGAGCTGGAGTTTTTTTAACCGAGCAGCATATGGCATCTGTTTGAGACCCTTGATCCTCTTGGTGAGATACTTTTGGGGTCTTTCTAATTGCTGCAGGTGCCGGGTAAGGTACATCCCAAAAGGGGCATTGTATTCTATGATGGGCCTGATGAGGGATGAATAAAGGTACACGATTACCTCTCTTGATCTAGATGTGAAACCCTTCGTGATGAGGTGGGCTATGTAGAAGGTCTTTCTAACCACTTTGGCAATGTGGTTTTCAAAGGAGAGATTGCTATCAACTTGGGTCCCCAGGTCCCTAATAACTTTCTCTGTACTTAATGGGTTTCGGCCTATGTGGTAATTTGTGGGCACATTGTTTTTGCCAAAGGGTATGACTATACATTTTTTGGCATTTAGCTTTAAACCATGATGCTGGCACCAGTTATCTGTCTCTGTGAGACCTTTTTGAAGGATGTTTGTGTCAGCTGGAGAGTTGATTATGGCGCCCAGTTTGCAGTTGTCTGCGAACTTGGTGAGCCATAGTCCTCCCACGTTTTCCTGTACCTCGGAAAAGTATATACTGAACAAGAGTGGTCCCAGGACAGAACCCTGTGGGACGCCACTTGTGACTGGTTTTGAGTCTGACATGGCTCCAGCAACTCTCACTCTGTGGGTTCTGTCTTTGAGCCAGTTTGCGACCCATCTTGTGACATAGGGGTTTATATTTAAGCTGGATAGCTTATCTATGATGCCTGAGTGGGGTATTGTGTCAAATGCCTTTGCAAGGTCCAGATAGGCTGTGTGGACTACCTTCCCTTCATCTATGGCTTTGGTGACTGTTTCAAAGAAGTCAACCAGGTTCAAACGGCAGGATCTGCCCTTGACAAAGCCGAACTGGGTAGGATCTAGTGTCTGTAGGTCCCCAATGTCTTTGTTTATGAGCTCCGTGATGATCCTCTCCATAGCCTTGCAGACTAAGCTAGTCAGGCTTATGGGGCGATAGTTTCCAGGGTCCGTAGAGGCTCCACCTTTGTGGAGTGGGACCACTGTTGCTGTACGCCATTCTGTGGGCACATATCCTGTAGTGAGGCTGAGATTGTATAGCTGTTTTATTTGAGGGATTAGTTCCTCTTGGAGTTCATGAAGGATGCAACCTGGGACGCCATCTGGTCCCATGGAAGCAGTGTTTTTTGCTTTGGAGACGGCAGCCTTCACCTGAGCATCAGAGATGTTTGGGAGGCAGTCCTCTGCTGGGATAGATACTTGCTCTTTTGGGGGGGGGGTGGAGAAGTTTGCACTGAACCTGTCTGCCAGGATATTGGTGATGTCTGTGGGTTCAGTGCATTTTTTGTTTTTTAGAATCAACTCAGAACAAGCCTGGGAGTTGCATCCCAGGTTTCTAACATAACTGAAAAAAGCCTTATGATTGTCTTTGGTGTCCTGTGCAATTTTTCTCTCGAAGCTGGCCTTGGAGGATTTTATGAGGGATCGTAATTTTTTGCTAGTACTGATCAGAGATGCCTTTCATATTAGGGATTTTGCTCTATCATTTAGTAGCTTCCTCCTTCTGTTGTACAGTTTATTTATGGCAGGGGTCCACCAGACTGGACGCCTGCCTTTGGATGATTGGGTCTTGGTTTTGTTTGGGATAGCATGATCCATGCATTCCTGGAGATGTCCGTAGAATGCGTTTATATAGGATTCTGCAGTTTGGGCCGTAGTTTCCACTGGCCCTGGGGCTTTGAAGGATTCCACTTCAGTTTTGAGAAGTGAGAAGTTCGCTTTTGAGAAGTTTTTCACTGTGGTTTTCTGGGCTGGGGGTGGAGTCGGGATGTGGACATCCAGTGAAATTAATTTATGGTCTGATCTTACCAATGAGGGATATACTTCTGGTGTGGAGCATAGAGTCCCCATGTTGGTAATGATCAGGTCTAGTATGTTGTCCCCTCTTGTGGGAGTGGTGACTAGTTGTTCCATAGCATTTGAGTTTATAATTTCCAGGAACCTTTGGGCTAAGGTGCTGGGGCTTGAGTAGTGCTCCCAGTCAATGTTTGGGTAGTTGAAGTCACCCAATATAATGGTGTTCGGAGAGATCTTCATGTTCTCCAATGTTTTCAGGAAAGCCGAGTGGGATTCCTGACTTTGAGAGGGTGGTCTGTAGGATGCTATAAACTGAAAAGCAGTCTTGCCATGAAAACTGTCTCGCCAGGAGTTGCACTGGCATGTCCACACCCATTATCAGATGCACTGTTGCTACCTGAACATGACTGATGTCTACTGGATGAGCTTTCCTAATGAGTACACCCAGGACCATGACTCATGGCCTACCATTTCTGGGTGTGGACACCTCAAGCACTGATGGAGCAGTGTATGTAGTGCCACGATGAGAGCGTGACCAGGAACGACGGCCATGTCAGTTAATATCAGATTATGTGGCTGACCTACACCCACATGGATGCCATCCCCCTCCCAGCAGATGTTCCATCCCAGACACCGCCCATTCCAAAGTGTCATTAATATGATCCATTGAATCAGCAACATGGTGGAAGCTGTCATGCATCTCAGCCTGTACCACATCTACAACCCTAAGCATTTCCTTAGAGACCCTATTGGAATGTACCTACACCTTCATGATGACCCTAAACATACATAAAGTGGCAAGGAAAGACACACCTGGATCAGGTGGAGGTTGAAGACCATGCCTCCTCTGATCACCCCCTAATAACCCTCATGCATGGCACCTCACTCACACTTTGGATATGGCCAGAGTCAACAGGTAGTGAAACCACAGTAACCATACTACCCTGATCGAGTGTCTCACCCTCCATCTGTCCAATATCTGAGGGCTCACTGGAATGGTTTAGGTAGAGCTACAGGCTGTGTCTGAGGAAAATACAGGGGATGGATGAATGTCAGCCTCAGTGTCAGAGTCAACCTCTGCACCCCGACTGTTCCTCTGTTTGCCCACCATTATTATCAGAGTCTGACTATACTTTGACATCTGTTGGTAAGAGTCTTACACTTCCACTGTCAGAATCACCTGTGATACTAACCAACAAACACAGGAAGAAATTAATAGCTACACTACTACAGTTCAATATATCCTAACAAACTAACACTGCTGCCACTATCACAGACAGTACAGCAATACTCATACAGTCCTTACACCCATATCAAACTTATGGTTAAAATAAATATTTCTGTGCTTAGCAGTACTGAAATAAAAATGTTTACCTTACCAATGACTCCACACTTGCTAGGGAGGATAGTCCTGGAAGAACTTAAGAGAAATTAAGCAAGAAGTAAGGACATCATCATCACAATAACAGCAACACGGGGTGAAATAATGTTGTGCCTTTATATATCTATTAACAATAGATGACACATCCATTGCAAGCCCATGTGTAATGAACCAGAATGTGTTGTTAACCATATCAGTTTATAACTGCTTCTCCCCCCAGAAAAAATTGTTAAACAAACTTAAGTATTGCTGTCAATATTTTACTATACAGGAAATATGTAACAATTGACATATGTAAGCCAACCCGGAGGCTCCTCCTGGGACATATTTGTCCTTCCTGAAACAGCAGCACCAGCATCAATCACATGCTGTTGTGCACTGAGCTCTTCGGATCCCTGAAAGTGGACAGGGATCCAGTGGTGTCAGCGGTGGCTCTGTAGCAGGCTCCACCCGGTAGCTATCTGTCCACAGGAAACTGCAGCTGCTCTCCTCTGGGCCAATGAAATCATGCACTTACCCTCTGACACACCTGATCATATGTTCAGCAGCATCCCCTAACAGCATTTACACTGTTCACTATCTGCTGCCAATTTGCATTCTTTCAGACATATCCCCACGTCCTTTCTCAAGCACAAAGGCACCATGTTGCCTAAATGCTTGGGCAATTACATAATTCTCAGGGTCAATGAAGGTAGGTTTGTGGAGATTTGGAAACTTGGGTGCCATAGTCCTAGATTACATAAAACACAGAAGGATACTACACACAGATATCATATAAATAAAAGCCCTACTTAGATATAATGCATAAGTAGTTTATCAATATTACCCAATGGACAAACAAAAAATGTCAAATACTCAAATATAAAAAATGATTTATGTGGTTGTAACATATCACAGTCACATACAGTGCAAGGTTTAATCCAAAACAAGGGGAGTAACAATAGCAAAGTAAACTTCTGTACAAAATTTTTGTTTGTACCAGCACAGAAATGAAACTTGGCTCCAACCCCCCCCCCCAAAAAAAAAAAAAAAACAGCAGGCAACTGACATTTTGGCACCAAATAAGGGAGGACTAAATCATCAGTGAATTGTTAGGAGTGCTATCAAAGCATCTGTACCAAATGCATGTACAAATTTATCAGAGAACATTCATTTTGATGCAATTGCCAGTCACTTCTACCTGTGGCCAGCACTCCCATAGAGGTGCCTATGGGCTATCCCAGAAGGCTAACACCCCTGTGTCATTGACAGTATAGGACATTTACATGTTACTGAAATAACAAAGAACAGCATAAAGAGAAATAGTTGTAACATTATTAATTGTGATGAAAGTTAATAAGGCTGTGTATCTGAGAAAGTAAAATGCCCCTGACAAAAATGCCTATGCCATCAGTAAACTTTTAAGAAGTGCATACAGATAAAAGTAGCATTTGCTAATGCATATATGAAAATATTTTTCTAAGTGACTTGAACATATCCAGTGTATAACTAAAAAATGCAATCATACCTTATCAAGATCAGTAGTCTTCTGTGCAGATAAATCCAAACTAATAGCAATTTTCTTCTGTGTTATCCACATAAACAAGTCTTCTCACCTTCAGGTTCCCTACCTACATCGTTCCCTTTTTATAGTGTAGATTCAGGCCTGCACATGGTGAAGATGCAAATGAGTTGTGAACTCATTAGAATTGCTGAATTCCAAATTCTTGGTGTTGTGTTGCAGATGTAAGCATAATGCAGGCACTCCCTTAGTGTTTGTTGCTAATGGGTTGCAACTGTGAATGATTACAGATAGGGAGAAGGAAAACACAATAGCAGTTCAGACTTCCTTACCTCCATTGTGCATGTCAGCCAGGTTAGGCTTACAAAGCATAGAAATAATTTTATCAAGCTTTTAAATGTAAGTAAGACACACACATTTCACAATTTCTGTTAGTAACATACAGTCTCCCCTGCATTTATTGAAAACTGGTTAGCATTGCCATTCTGTATTTTCACACTTTTTAAGGACAACAATATAACATGCCTTACAAACTGCATATCTCAAATTATTGCTCAGATAAGAGAAAAATGAACAACATACAGAGATAATACAAAGCTGCATTTCTGCAAACAATAGTCATAATTAGTTGTGTGATCACTCATTGCCCTACCTGACATTAATACATGCACAAACAGCTCAGATGTGTACACGTGTCATATGTCTTGTTAATATAATACCATGGACGATGCTGCAAGTGCTGGTATGCAAAATGATTTTCATTGTCTGCTGCAATGCTGTTTTGTGGCAAAGAGGGATAAGACACCCTTACTCTATATTGAAGGTTCATTGGTGGGAGAGTTCAAATCCAGACTTGTGTAAAAATCTTTCATGTGCACTAACATATATTCTGTAGTGTTGATTATTTTAGAGATTTCTTTTCTTTCTTTTTTTTTTAATACCTATATTTGCACAGTGCATGGTTTAGTGCAAATATGACAGATAAATACTTTAAATGTCATGTAATGTACTTCTTTGATAACCAATACTTCAACTTCACCTGTGAATCACTTGTGTGTGTAGCACATCTGCTAAACATGTTGATTCTCACAGCAAATAATATCTGTATATCAGGGTTCAAGTCCCACCTTTGTCTTTTCAGGATGACACCTAATAAAAACTACTTGCAAGGCTAAAACAAAATTGGCTTTGCTTGTATTGTTTTTATGACACTTACCATCATGCAAATTTGGAGTAATGGCCCACAGAAGAAGCAGACAGAACACCTGCAGACAGGATGCAGACATTCTCAATTTCAGAAATGATACATTGTTGCATTTTTGCTTTCCATGGTGCAACACCGCTTAGTGATGTGAGGTGGTTAGCAACCTTCCCCAACACCTGCAGGTCCAGAATACCTGCAGAGACAAAGCACGCAATCAACAATTTCAAAATAGATACATTCTGTCAAGTATGTTAGGCACAACCCAAACACACTTATGGAGGTGCACTGTGGTTAACAGACAGACGTTAATAATGAATGGGAAATATACAACTGTTATTTAATTATTCCTGTGGCAGCAGGTGTAAGTGCAGAGCTGCAATGCAGATGGTCCTGGGTTCTAATACAGAGAATCTCATATATTTTTATTGCTGTTCCATTTCACTTTATATTAAATGTCACATAAAAAAGTTAAATATAATTATAAACAACAATAAGTTTGTATAGCACTGGAGCTCATATGAATTATATGTATGGCTTAGGGTATATAGAACACTATATTTCTGTAATTATAATTGTGATATCTAGCCTTGGATGGTCTTCAGACTTCATTAAGACTCATACACCTATGAATGTATAAACCAGGACCTTGTCAGGTCACATACATACATGGTTAACCCCTCAATCTGCCATATGTATTATCAGTAATTAATGACTATGTCTGAGAAGCACTTCTTCTGTGGCAAAAATGGAAATTCAGCCCTGTGGAAGAAAATGTTTTGTCTGTTATGCATAGGTTTGAATCCCACATTGCAAAAATCAATTTTATCAGTGCATAAAACCAAACCAAAAATGTGTCAGGTGACAGGTCATGAAATGTATGCCATTAGCACATGTCTGCAAAGTGAAATCGCCTAACAGTTACAGCAAAAAACCCTCAAACTAATGCCAAGAGTCAGATTAGCCATCCAATTTCCAAAGATGCTTTCCTCTCTGTTTGGCACTGTTGCTCTCTGGTTAACATCATGCAAATGCTGTTGGCATCATGGTTCAGGTTTGCCCTCTACCAGTAAATGCTATAACAGTTATTGGTGGGAAATCATTATTAGTTATTGCTCTTCACTCTGGTTAGACATGTCTGGTGGTAGAAAGAAAGGTTGTCCAAATTAGGCCAAAGAGGTGTGGTGTTGAGGAGTCCAGAACCTTTATCAGACACCTTGTAAAGTGCGACAGCTGAAGGCTTTTGCAGGGGGACTATACCGGCTCACAGTACAAGTCTGAGGCTTGAAATAGTCTAGCTAAGGCTGTCTCCAGTACACCTAGCATTCCATGCACTGGAGAACAGTGTGGGCATCACTTTAATGACCTGAAAAGGGACAAGAGAGATACACTCAACCAGTGGCTGGATGAGTTCAGGACTAGTTACATCCTACAGTTGTGTAAGTATACTGATAAAGAGAATTTATGGTAGATAGAAAGCTACATATAGGCAAGACTAGCATACATAAGGCTCTTCTAGTCTCTTCTTTTCATTCCACAACTAATGCAGAGATTGCTGCAAGTAGAAAGGCCCATGATGACCATTTAGCAAGAGAGGGAAGCAAGGGGTATGTATGCAGCACAAGAGAAGTATTATTGTAGTTTTTAAATTAAAAGTTTATTTTTATACAGTTGTAGCAAAGTAAGCATGAATATCATAACTGTAAAAGCAGCAAAATCACAGTGGGTGAACAAGTGGAAGCAAGGAACTGTAGAAAAATAACCACTTGAAGGCAGTGTCCAGTAACACAAGATATCAAGTGTCCTCAATAAAAATGCTTTAATGCAAAGCCAAAATCCACAGCAGCAACAAATACAATTTGCGAAAAGCAGCACAGCTACAAGAACAGAATGTTGGATAAGCACATTCGTCTGCTACTATAGCAGACTTTATCAAATCTACTGCTGCCTTACCCAGGTGTAGTTGAATAATCAATACAGTTAACACCTTAAAAGGTTTTAAAGACATAGTACAATCAATATACAAATGGTAAAAAAGAAAAAGAAAAAAAAAACATGTCATAACTTAGCAGCCCTCTCTATTAAAATTGGTTTTAAAGACAAACTGTCATTTAAGCCTGGTGGCTACCAGGCATTTAAATGAAGCTGCCATTTAAACTCACTTTTATAAATATTGTTAGCCCAATTGCCACTCCTGGCTTTTTTCATCACCACTTCAAGTATACCAAATTTGTAGCCAGAAAACGACCCACATATAAGGGAATGTCTATAAAGGGCATTGTTTGTGTTATGAGTATTGATGGCATACAAGTGTTCATACACCTTCTTCTTGAGGGCTCTTTCCATTTTACCCACATAGTATGCTTTACAACCAGTGCAAACAGACAAATAAACCAGTCCTACGGTGTTACAGTTACCCCCCACTAACCTAACTTTGTGGACTGGGTCCCTCAAAGTGATCAGTACCTATACATGCAGGGGAAGTTTTCTTTTCAGAACCCATACTTTCAAGGTAGCATGTTTAGGACACTGTAAAGCAGTTGGGTTAATTATATGTCTCACTACAGGATGACAGACCCTGAATCTCCTTATTGTGACACCATATTCTTACCCCTAATTAAAATAATGCTCATGTGCTATTTAAGGAGAAAGAAAACATCTCACTAAAGTGTGAGCTTTATAATAACTTGGAAGGATTTTGTAATGTTTAACAACATGCAAGATGGTTGCATCTTTTGTGTGACATCATTCTTGCTGAATATTATTTGCAAATTGGTAATGCTAGACCACGTTGTCTGCACACATGTGAAATATAAGCATGTTATTGCTATCCTGAATTGTATTCAGTCTGCATGCTCTTAATTGTTGTAACATATAATTGCATGAGTCATTTAAACCTTGCAAAGACCCACAAAGTGATTTGTTTTTTTCTTAAATTAGCATCATTGGTGACTAGAACATTACTGGGGATGCCTGGTTGTAGTCCACACCTTCTCTGTTTATGTACCAGGCTAGGTTTAACAGAATACCTATTTTTCATGATTTAACTTTATGAAGTGGTCCAGTATGGTAACTGTCCATGCATTTTGTAGTAGGGCAATGAAGAGTCACTCTGTCATATGTGAGGGTTCCTAGGTTGTTCTGTAAGGATTTACTTAGTGTTCTGTTTTGAAACTCAGCATGTGTTCTTTCAAATATGCTTCATGATGTCCTGATGTGGTAGATAGACTGTCATAGGGTGTAGACACAGTTGCCATTATGGTTTTGGCAGCTGTGTCTACACACAGCTGCCATTATGGTTATGGTCTTCAGCTTCATGCACAAGGTACAAGGTTCAATCCTGTGTGAAGTTTGCATGTTCTCTCTGTGTCTCTGTGGGGATTTTCCTATCTCCTAAAAACATACTAGATGTTTTCACCTCAAAACCTGCCATGGATTTGAGTTTGTAGGTAGCAGCACATACTTTAGATGGTGCCTCTCAGGAGAAGAGTTGTATAGACTAACTGCTTTGGGTATCAGCTGTGGTGCACATTGTCCTCTAGATCATCAATTTTCAACCTTTTTCATCTCATGGTACACATAAGCTAATTACAAAAATCTTGCGGCACACCAAAATATATATTAAGCATGCCTGCTCAAAGTAGACATTTGTGTACACCTGAACATTTTTGCTTAGGCATAGAAAAAACATGCAACATCAACACGCAGAGCTACTGCCGTGAATGCTAGAACTTCTCATAGTCCTAACTTTGTAGAAAAGGTTATTTGCTAAAAATCCCACAGTATCAATTGAATTCCTTTAACATTCAAACCCAATGTACACTGTTGCCATTAGCAGATTTACAAAGTTTGCTCTGAAATGTAAACCATTTTTTTCCCTGGAACACCCAGCAGCTTGAAAACAGCAACCTTAGCGCTCATTGGTGGAACACAGATAGCAAGTATGACAAAGTGCTTGTCGCAAGTTTATTACATCTACACAATGTAAGTATCAAACAGCGGTAGACTTGTAATGTGCCAAAATCTAAAGATTCAAGATGGAAGAGGTGGGATTCTGATATTAGTTCTGACAGCAGTACCTCAGAGGATGAGCAGGAAGATAACTGGTTGGGCCCACATTAAGTGAGGCAGCAAAGCCAAAGAATAGAAAAAGGTTACATTTTAGCTCTAAATGCATTGCAGTGCATTTTGTCTATTTAGCTCAAGCGTGGGAATAGTTTGTTCATAGAATCTTGTGGCACACTGGTTGAAAACCCCTGCTCTAGATTTAAAAACATAGATTGCAGACTGTGCCATTTCAGGACTAACAACTCAATGGCATAAAAGTGGGCATGGCTATTTGCCAGTGATAAGTAGGTTGAGAACTTGGTCTACTCTGACCTACTCCAGGGAATCATGCTAATGGTGGGAGGGGATACATATACTCCTATTGTCCAACTGGTGTCCAGTTGCCCATTTTATATTACCTAGGATTGCTCTGTTGAATGAGAGCTGGACATAAAACCAATCAGCAATCCACAAATGAATTAGGGATTGCTACACTAAATATAGATTCACTGTTAGGATTCTGCTTGGAAGTGGATGACATGATGGTAAGGAAGAGGCCAGGCATCCTCTGTATCCAAGGGACAAGATAGAAAGGTGGAGCAGCAAAGTCAATGTGGCTTGGGATCCAGAGTGTACTACCTGAAAGGAAGAGGAGGAGGGAAAACTAGAAATGGTGTGGGAATTGTGGTGAGGAGGAGGCTTGGGAGGACAATGAGGGATGTCATCAGAATTAGGGACAGAATCAGGGCAGTTAGACTCCAATGTAAGGATGGAGCATTATTCATAATCTCATTATTCATGACAAGGAAAGGAGTGCATTCAGGCAGCACTTGCAGGACCTAGTAGATAAAGCAGGACAACATGAGTTGGTATTGATAATAGGGATCTGAATGCACATGTTGCAACAGACAGAACAGGATAGGTGGACTCCCTAGGTCAACATATGTGGGGCAACAGGAATACAGAAGGAGAGGCCACTTTAGAGTTTTGTCTGGCAAATGGCTTGGTGGTGGCCAACACATGGCTTGGCAAGACAGAGATAGTCACAAGATCACATACAAAAGTGGCCAACATACAATTCAAGTAGACTTCTTAGTATGGAAAGGGCACTGGGTAAAATCAGTGATCGCAAAGTCAACCCCAGTGAAGCAGTTGGCCACAGCATATACCATTGGTTGCCACAATCAGCTACAAGCAGTGGTCAGAGAAGGCTCTAAAGTTAACAGAGACTAGGCTGAAGACCAAAATGTTGACTACAGAAAAAGCAGAAAAGTTCTTGTGTACAAGTAAATAATCAGAGCTCTAGCCCCTCAGGAAGAAGGGGAAAATATGAATTTGAAGATGAATGGAACTGCCTCAAAATGCTATGTTTGAGGACTATAGAACAGATATGTGGCTGAGCCAGGTATGGAAATAAGGTATGTAAGGAAAGCTAGTGGTGTAATGCAGAAGTCCAAGAAGTCATCAAAAGAAAGATGAAGTGCAGGAAAAAAGAGAGAGTTAGAAAATATGGACCAGGTTAAGAAGGAATACTGGTTGGTTAACAAAAGAGGCTAAGAGAACAGTAGTGACTTCAAAGAACAAGGCATCAGAGGCCATGTATCAGCTTCAGCCTCCATTCCATATTAGTAATAAATGCCAATCTTAAACATAACTTTTCATCTAACACTGATGTGCATCTTAAATGAATACAGCCCTTCCCATAACACTACCACTACACAGGACAGCTCAGACACTCACCACATGCCCCCAAACCTGCGCACATACACTAAATCTATCCCCTTACCTAACCCTAACACTAAACACTCAGAATTGCACATACACACATAATCTAATCTCTTACCTAAATCTTTCTATAACCCTAACCCACACACATCTGCAAACACACACCCCAACTACACATCCCACTTACCTATTTCAATAAAACAAGCTTCTGACAAAATGTCCTTGCAATACACTGGATATCTGGCCAAGGAACCGTACACTTCCAGATGTCGACCAAAGCAATGGTTGACACACCATATGGCAATAGTGTGTGTGTGTGTGTGTGTGTGTGTGTGTGTGTGTGTGTGTGTGTGTGTGTGTGTGTAGATATATATATATAGATATAATTTGTATGTATGTATGTGTGTATATATATATATATATATATATATATATATATATATATATATATATATATGAATGTGTCTTTCGGCTTTTCCCGGTTAGGGGTCACCACAGCAGAACTCCAGTCCACTAATGATTGGCAGTTGATTTTTACGTACCGAGTTGCCAGCCCTGATGCACAACCTTCAATGAAGGTACGCCCATTCACGCATGTCTCCCACGCAGAAGACACTGTAGCTGAGAATTGAACTGGACAGCATCTTACTGTGAGGTGACAACGCTACCGCAGCACCACCACCGCGGACTTATATATATATATATATATATATATATATATATATATATATATATATATATTTGTGTATGTGTTAGCCATCAGGTCCCCTCAACAACAAGTACAAATATGTCTCTATCATTCTACATGTGGGTGTGAATGACCTGAGACATACTTCCCTGGACTACATGAAAAGAGAGACGGAGGAGCTCTTGGATTATGTAGCCCAGGCAGGTATGACCCTAGCCCCGAGCAGCCTCCTACCATCACCCAGAATGATACCACAGTGCAAACAGAAAATGATTTCTTTCAACAATTTGCTAAGTTTCTGGTGTCATTCTATGGGGATCCAGCATCTGTCTGCCTGGGATGACATGATTGACAGACCTCGATGCTCTGCCACAGATGGCCTGCATCTGTCTCCACTGGGCTTCTGGATGCTGGCCAAGGCTCTTGTCACCCCTATAGTGCCTTTTTATGCAGTTTTCTAAATCTCAAAATGCACTCACTCAAAGCCCTCCTTAAAATGGAGAACGTTGACATTTGTGCTGTAACAGAGACCTGGTTCAAGGCAGCAGAAAGCACCCCTGCACTACCAGGCTATAACTCATTCCACACCTCTCAGCCCCTGAACTTGGACTGAAGCTCCAAAGGCAGTGGTGTTTACATATTCATAAAGGATGCTCACACCTCCAGACTGGTAGCCCAACATAATGCATCAGAGATACTTCAGGTGCAGCTAACTTCGGGAAAGACAGCGATTCAGGTCGCCGCCTGCTATAGATCCCCAACCATGTCCCAAGAGTCACACTCCATGTTCCTAAGCACCCTGGAAAATATCAGGGTCCAACCTAAAACTCTCATACTGGCTGACTTCAACTAACCCTCTTAACTGTGTAAACTACTCATGTACCAATTCACTTGCCCAACGTTTCCTGGAATTCATTAAATCCAATGCCCTGGACCAGCTTGTTCTTACCCCCACTAGAGTAGCAACATCCTTGATCTGGTCATTACTAACATGGGCGACCATTGCTGTTTACCACTAGTCAACTCCTCCCTGGTTAGATCCAACTACAAACTAATCACCTTGGAAATCCACAGCGCCCCCCCCCCCCCGCCACAAAGGTAACCACCATGAAAAACTTCTCCAAAGCTAACTTTGGGCTCCTAAAAACAGAGATGACTAACTTCACAGCGCCCATGCAATTAGAGAACAGCTGCATGACCACTGAATCGTGCACTAATGCCCTGTATGAACACATACACAAATGCATGGATCTGACCATACCCAATAGAACCAAGATGTTCTCCTCAAAAAAAAGGAAGCCAGTCTGGTGGTGCCCTGCCATAAACAAACTCTATAACAGAAGGAGGAAACTGATGCAGAATAAGGTGAAGTCCCAAGACTGGAAAAACTCCCTTATCAGCCTCAACAAAAAGTTGAGATCCCTCATCACATCCTCTGAAGCTAGCTATGAAAACAGAATTGCAGCAGGTAGTAAAGACAACCACAAAGCCTTCTATAGTTATGTAAAGAATCTCCACGGCAATTCTCACATTTGCTTGGAGCTATTGTACAATGGCACCTCCTATACCGAGCCAATAGATATTGCCAATATACTGGCTGACAGATTCAGTGCCAACTTTACCCCTCTCCCCACCAAAGGACCAATCACAATACCAGTAGATTGCCAGGCACCCAGTATTACTGCTACAGAGGTTAAAACAGCACTGTCCAAGGCCAAGAATAAAGCTTCTATGGGACCTGACAATATCCCTGACTGTTCTACATGAACTACATAGTGAACTAGCACCTCACCTATGTGCCCTGTTCAATCACAGCCTCACCTCAGGCTTTGTCCCTACAGAATGGCGCACTGCTACAGTCATCCCTCTCCACAAACGAGGAGCGACTACATACCCTAGGAACTATCGCCCCATTAGCCTGATGAGTCTGATATGCAAAGCTATGGAATGCATCATTATGGACCTATTAAACAAGGATATAGGGAATCTCCAAACTCTGGATCCCACACAGTTTGGTTTTGTGAAGGGTAGATCATGCCTGGTCAACTTGGTCGACTTCTTTGAGTCAGTCACCAGAGCTGTGGATGAAGACAAGGTGGTTCATACAGCCTACTTTGGTCTGACCAAGGCCTTTGATACCATTCCCCACTCAGGAATCATAGAAAAGCTCACTAAGCTAGGCATCAACCCCTATATCACTAGGTGGGTTGCAAACTGGCTCACAGCTAGAACCCACAATGTGAAAGTAGCTAACTCCAAGTTTGACTGCCGACCAGTCACGAGTGGAGTCCCACAGGGTTTGGTCCTTGATCCTCTCCTGTTTGGTATCTACTTCTCTGAAGTCCAGGCCAACATGAAGGGACAGATGATTGCAAGTTGTGTGCCATAATTAACTCCCCAAGTGATGCTTACATCCTATAGAAAGGCTTTACTGAGACCAATGACTGGTGTCAGAACCATGGCCTTAAGCTCAATGCCAAAAAATGTGTCATCCATCCCCTTTGGGAAAAACCTAGATCCCATGAATTACCACATCGATGGTAGTCCACTGAACACAAAAGGCATTATAAGAAGTCTGGGAACGCAGGTTGACAGCAACCTCTCTTTTGATCATCACATTGCTACTGTGGTCAGAAAGTCCTTCTATGTGGCACATCTCATTACTAAGGGTTTTGCATCCAGGAAGAAAGAGGTCATTGTCTCCCTCTACTCTCCTCTCATTAGGCCAATCAAGTACAATGCTCCATTTGGCATGTATGTCACCAGACACCTGCAACAACTGGAGAGGCTGCAAAAGTACCTCACAAACAGGATCCTAGGCCTCAAACACTTGTCCTATATGGACAGACTCAAAAAACTCCAACTATTCTCTGTCTCATATCACCTACTTAGAGGCGATCTCTGCTTGACTTACAAAGCCATGTCTAACCCTGCTCTGTTAGAAATGCTACATCTAAAGAAATCCCAATCCCTCCGCACTACATGCTCCAGAGACCTCAATCTCATTACCACAATCAACAGAACAAGCTGGAGGGACAGGTTCATAATCCAAAGGCTGCCCATGGTGTGGAATAGACTACCCATACATGTCAAGTGGAGTGCCCCACTGGCCCTCTTCAAGAGAAATCTTGATGAGTGGATGGGAAATAGAAAATTCACCCCTGGGATCACTCCAGTGACTCTACGTGGCAGAGGCACTGGAAACTAAGGTCAGGTGGCACGATGCCAGGGTAATCCTATGGGCTATGCTTGTAAAGGCTCCAGGGTCATTAGCCTAGTACATACGTATGAACCTAGATGTTGGTTTGACCAGTGATTCACAGATCTCATGTTATTTTTATTCACTGGTTAGTGCAGATGTCATCAGATATTCTTCCTTCTTGTTAACTCCTCATGGAACAAAAATGTAGTAACTTGGGAACTTTCCTTTATGTCTGCCTTATAAGTTTGATCCTTATAAATAAAGATGTTTTCTTGCTCTTTGAAGGATTTCACACTATTCTGTTTACTTGGACTTGTTACTTAATATCTGACATACTTTTAAACTCCTTTCAGAAACCAGTAAGCATAATTCAAAAGTGAAGACGAATTTTTGTTTCTTTTTTCTGTTCTCCATCCTTCTCCTTCTTTTGCATTCCTACCTGTATTTTGTTATGCTTTCAAAAGAAAAGTTCTGAACATTTATTAAAATTGATATGTTTATCCTTTCATTACATGTGCGGTGTAGCAAGTGAAGCAAGTGGAACTTAGTTTGACTGGAGGAATTAAAAGGAAATTTGGAAACAAAAATAGTCCTTGGTCAAAAAGGTGGAGTATTAATAAATGCAGTATTATTCAAAGGAAAGTGGCATAAAATATGTAATTTAGAATGCCTTAGTTATTGAGTAAGGCAGTGATTTCAGTTTGTTTATACCAAAACTTTATGTTTTCTCTTGGTATTATACAGAGATAATTTATGTTTGAAAAAGTTTTAAAGTCTGTCTGCAGGTGAGATTTATTTTAATCCTGAAGTATTTAAAAGGCCTTCCAGAGACAGTCACCAAGTAAGTAATGAGACTAACGTTAAGATTTTTGGCAGAATGTTTAATGGATTTTTTGATAACCCTTAATGATTTTATTCATGTAAATTTATGGTTTAGGTTAATAAAACACTTGCATTAAGCTATGTTGAGAATTCAAATAAGCAAAAATTCTAGTAACACTTTAAATTGATTTACCAAGTCACTAGCAAGAAACGGAATCAGCATGACTGGAATAGTATTTATTTAGTTTAGTTATTTATTTTACATTTGTTTACCAGGAAAGTCCAACTGGGCCAGTGGCCCATTTTCAGCAGAAGTGCAGGGAGAAAAGCTCCACAATGAAACAAACATTACAAAAAATATAACAAGAAATATTATAAGAAATATAACAATAAATATTGCAAGAAATATTACAAGAAATAACTTAAAAATATAACCACAAAGCAAATTTGTGTTGGTAGAGATAGTGAGATATTAGAGGAGGTAAAAAATACAATAAAATATATGTGATAGGGATATTGATAGTGGGTTAAGGGTAGGTCTGAGTAGAATAAGATTAAGTAAATATATATAAAATAAGAATAATATGAATGGACTATGGGAAAGATAAAGGTGACAGCTTTACAATATACATTGTAAAGGTTTGTCTTAAAGATATGCAATTAATTAATAGCTTTTCTAGAATACAGCTTGGTTTGAAGATAAAAAAAAATAATTTTGTAATAATAGCAGTAGTATTATAGGATATAAAATGTGTCATAAATTTTAAATTTATGAACCATTGACTTCTTCAACTAAAAGACTCCATAATTGGAAATAAAGAGCAATGTGCGCAGAATGAATCCAATAGAATAAAATTTTACTGAGCAACACAGCAGATACACACACACTCACACACACACACACACACACACACACACACACACACACACACACACACACACACACGCACACACACACATGCATAATAAGCCAATAAGCTGATGTTTTGTATCAAGCAATATTAAACATATTCTAAAATTTGTACATTTGATTTATGAGATTGTGAGAGAGAGTGTATGTATGTGTGTGTGTGTCTGTATGTGTGTGTGTGTGTGTGTGTGTGTGTGTGTGTGTGTGTGTGTGTGTGTGTGTGTGTGTGTGTGTGCGTGCACATGTGTGTGCTTTTAAATTTCTTTGCTCAACAGTCAGGAAATAGGACGGTATAGTGAATTGACAGATAGCAGGTCAGGTTTAGTAGTTTTCATGATGGTGCTTATTTAACCTTCCTATAGTATTACAGGTACACTGAATAAAGCTTTAAGCCCCTAAAATTCACTAATTGCTTGGTGAATAAGGAATTTTCATCATTTATGTATGTGTATGTATATATATATTTATATATATATATATATATATATATATATATATATATATATATATATATATATATATCTATGGGTCTACCTGAAAACGTGGAAAGTCCACAACACTGACAACGAGAACACTGACACTGGAAGATTGACAACAGAGATGATCAAAAGTTGAGAATCCCGATGCTGAGAACACCGACATGTTAAGGTAAGTGTGCAATAGGGACGGATGTTAGGGTCAAGGTGTGGGAAAGGTAGGTGTGTGATAGTGACGGATGTTAGGGTAGGGTGCGGGTCAGGTAAGTGTGCGACAGTGACGGACTTTAGGTTTAAGGGCGGTTTAAGTGAGTTAGGGTTAGGGTGCAGGTAAGGTAAGTGTGCGATAGTGACGGACTTGAGGGTTAGGGGCAGATTAAGTGAGTTAGGGTTAGGGTGCAGGTAAGGTAAGTGTGCAATAGTGATGGACCTTAGGATTAGGGTTTGGGTTAAGGTTAGTGCATAGATAGTTGTGTATGTAAGGTTTAGTGTAGGTTTGTAAGGTTTTTGGTGTGCTTGTGTTGTGTGTGTGTTTTTTAGGGAAAGGTATTTGTTTTGTTGATTGTCGGGATTGTGGTTTGTCAGGCATGTGAAGTTTCGTGTTTTTGAACTTTCGGTTTCTTTCGGTTTTGTCGTGTCAGTATTTTGTTGTCGGTGTTTTGGCGTGTCGGTGTTATCAGGTAGACCCCTATAAATATATATATATATATATATATATATATATATATATATATATATATATATATATATATATATATATATATATGTATATATATATATATATATATATATATATGTATATATATATATATATATGTATGTATATATATATATATATATATATATATATAGACAGATTTATCTATATATATTTATATATACATATTTATTTATGTTAGTATACACACACACACACACACACACACACACACACACACACACACACACACACACATATAGGTGTAACTCAAAAGGCAGAATACACATTTGATAAAAAGGTGTTTATGGGTGAAAAAAAAATCACAATTGAGTGAATTCTCATTTGAGTGAATCACATATGGTTTAATTTAGTTTTATATAGTAAAAGTATGCATGATAGTTAATGTTGAATGAAAAAAATGGTGATTGTGCAAGACTGTATTAATGCTGTTGTGAAATATGCAAGTATTTGTGGGTCTGGGTTAGAGCATAAGCATACCTCTCAATCTATAAACACAGTAAATCTGGACAAAGCCTAAAATAAGGGGGGGCAAATCCCCAAAAATACAGATACTTTTTAAATACTGATCTTATAAACTTGTAAAATTACTGTACTAAAACATTTTGCCTTAACATGCATTTTCCAAAGAACACGAAGTCTGAAACTCAAATTACTGTTATTATTTAGTGACATCAGTCCTCAAGACTTGACAGAAAACCACACATTTTATGTGGGTCAGACAAAAAATAAGAGGAAAAAATCTGCACATTTTGAAAAAATCTGAACAATTCAGAAGTAATGGTTACTGTAAGGGTTACTTAAGGGGTTAGATTCAGTGCTGTACATGCTTTGTGTTGTCTTTGTTCTGTGTTCTTTTGTCTTATGTAATGGTACTGTTGGGGAAAGGGGCTTTAGTAACATAATGCACAGGGCTTGGGTTTGTGACAAGGGTAGGATTAGCACACATAAATAAGGGGCCGGATTCACGATGGCTTGCACGGAGTCTAAGAGTAGAGTAAGACTCCATGCAGCCATCATGTCCGACGAGCGATCCAGGAACAGTCTGTAGGGGCGTGTAAGAGAGCTCCTAAAATGGCTCTTACACGGACAGGGCTGGGATATGCAAATCACCTCAATTGCAGGTGAAAGGCATGTAAATGAGGTAGATTTGCTATTCAGGAAACCCGAACCTGTCCGAGTAAGAGCAGTGTTATTTGCAGAAATGTACTCAGTTGACAACTGAGTACCATTCTGCAAATAGCAAAACGCAGCCGTGACAGCTCCAAATAAAGGTTGCATCCAGTGCAGGAAGCATGCCAATGGACAAATATATGGCCATTGGAAATGTTCCCTGATGCAAAATTAAAATAAAAATAATTACATTTTTTTTCACCGATTTCCGATGTTTAAGCATAGCGCAGTGCCGCGCAAACGGGCTGCGCTCTAAAACGCAGAATACTACAAATTAAAACCCACAAATGTGGATTTTATTGAAAGTGGTAATGTACAATGCAAGGGAATGGCAGGCTGAAGACAAGATGGCCACCGAGTAGAGGTTGCTAAGGGGGGAAGCTCAGTCTAAGACATGTAACCAAGCATTAGTAGGTAATCCTATGTAAATGAGTGTTAGGATAGTGAATCGCTAGTTTACATAGCAAATGAGAACAGTCAGTGGAGTGTAGGAGTAGGATATGGGGAGTAACAGAGTAGAAGATAGGTGACATCACGAGGGGGGTATGTATGAAAGAAGTGAAGCTCATTGGAGCAGAGTGGCATGTGTCCGCTGTCATTTAGACATCATGGAAAAAGGTGTGTCAACAGGTAGGCTAGGGAAAGCCAAGAAATGGAAGGTGTATGCCATGGATAACACCAAAGTTTCTTGCTGAGCAGGTATGCGTGCATGTGCGCGCCTGTAAACCCGAGTAAGACAGAGTGCGCACGTGTAAGCTTGAGTGCGTGCGTTTAAGCCGGAGTAAGCATGTATAAGGCTGTTTAAAGAGTTGTAAGCGCGTTTGCGCTGGTGCACGCACGTTTTAACCCAAATAAGCAGGTTTTAGCTGCTGTGTGCGTGTTTGCACTTGTGTGCGCGGCGCTCCCCCCTGAGGAAACAGAAAGTAAAAAGGAAGCACAACAAATAGTAGGAAGCTACCAGGGAGTACTAGCAGAGCTAGCAGGTGAAAACAATCAGAATCACACAATTACACAGGCAGTACACTAGCCCAGCCTAGCACTTAAAACTCTGCCAATGACAGTCCATTATGTTTCTCACAACAGACACTGCAGTAAGCTAATAGAAGTGAAAACTGAAAAAGCTTTACTGAGACAAATGTTAGGGGCTGCCATTGCTGTTATAAGGCAACATATGCAACATGCTGAGGGTGGTGACAATGGAAATGCTGCTGGACAACCCACAGTGAGGAGACGGAGAAGAGTGTACAGGCCCAGGATAACCTTCCAGGGGCTACATGAGCTGGAGATAGTGGAGCACCATAGAGACCTCCTGCAGCAAATTGTTGAGCTGTGCAGGCCACGCCTCACACACAGAACCAACAGAGGGGAACCCATCCCAGTGGAAACCAAGGTATGTATTGGCCTAAGAATATTAGCAACAGGTACCTTCCAGAGACCAACTGGTGATATGATGGGGATATCACAGGCATCAGCATCCAGGGTACTACACCAGTTCCTGGATACCATGTCAGCACATGTCAGTGATCATGTATATTTCCCCAATTCCCGTGAGGTATTGGCCAGAAATATGCTTCTCTTCCAGCAAATAGCGGAATATCCTGAGGCAGTGGGTGCAATAGACTGCACGCACATATGCATCAAAGCACCAGCCGGTGAGCGGGGTAGGATCTACTTCAACTGCAAGAGCTTCCCCTCCATCAACTGCCAGGTTGTGTGTGATGCCCAGGGCATAATACTGAATGTGTGTACAGGATGCCCTGGAAGCTACCATGATTCCCATATCTGGCATCTGACACAGCTGTTTGCCAATGGGGACATCCCACATGGTCACCTAGTGGGAGATGCTGGCTATGCACTGGAGCCGTGGCTGATGATACCCATCAGAAACGCACACACACCTGAACAGGAACGCCATAATGAGGCACACGCACAAACACGTAATGTAATAGAGCATGTGTTTGGGCTGCTCAAGTCATGGTTCCGGTGCCTGGACACATCTGGTGGAGCCTTGCAGTACTCACCAACTACATGTACCCAAATTGTCATGGTATGTGCTATGCTACATAATATGATCCTGCGAAAACAGCTGCAGCAGGACCAGCATAGGCCTGGGCCAAACAGCCCCCCACCATTGCCAAGGCCATCACAGGCAGAGCGTGACTCAGAGGAGGAACAACCTGAGCCTGCCCCAGTAGGCAGAAGGAGGCATGCCCAGTATGCTTTGGCCTTGGCAAAGAGGCAACGCATAGCACATACACTGGCTCAGTAGGAACTCTGGAAATGATACTCCTCTCCGACTCACACATAAAGTAAAAGGGATCCCTAAGTTGACACTACCTGCTTCCAAACATGTGCAGGGAGTGTAGTATGTGCATCCAACATAGGCAGCCTTGCAGCACCACCTAAGGCATGAATGCCATGTGTTAAGCAATATAAAGCAGTGCTAAACAGCAATTACCACCATGTAGTATATGCAAACAAAATCGCACACACCAACTAGCACAACTGTGGTCAATGTTGAGTAATATTGGGCAATGTCCAGCAATGTTGGTGAATATTGAGCAATGTTGGACAAGCCTGGTCTAAGTAGGGCATAGCTGAACAAAAGCCAACATGCTCATATATGCTTAACAGGTCCTTAAGTACTCCGGTCTGCTCAGTATGAAAATATAAAGTAGTGATGGGCCTTGAACCCAGGATACTGTGCACTATAGCCAAAGTACTGAACCACTAAACCATGACAGTATTGCGGTGGTCCACCTGTATGATGGAATGTTGATAAGTCTATGCAAAGTATTCCATGGAAACCCTGCAGGCACAGCATAATCCTTGTTGAGTTATGACACAAAGGTGAGTCCTGCAGTGAAAACAGAACCTGACTTCCAACACACACAGTATAAATGTTAATATTGGTCATGTTCGCACACATCAGCAAATGTAGTGGACCTCAGATAGCAACATACTGTAGGGTCACACTGGGCATGCTCACACACGAATAAATGAGACAAATGTCAGGCAACAAAACATGGAATGGTAGAACTGGCATGCTCACACACTTAGGCCATGTCTGAGTACAGCAGTGGGCCACGCATATCTGACAGTTGCATGTGTTAACCCAGGAACCTGTCACTATACAGCAATCAGCCCTGTGCACACAGTTATATGACAACAGACACATCTATAATATAGTGGAACCCTGTCATAATCAAATATGTTCTGCAGATACCGAAGTTGTTCATGGAAACTGGTAAAGCAAAGATGATAAAGACCTGCAAACAGTATCAGCAATAAACATTGTGCATCATGAACATTAGCATAGGTTCAGAGGTCAATACTAGGCTATCTGCCCTAGAGCATGTACAAGCCTAGCCAGAGTGTGTTTGGCATTCGCAACCCTGTCAGATTACTACACTGTGTGTGTGAATAGTGGGTCACACAAGATAGCCCATGTATGTTTAGGCTAGTGTGCCTCTGTCTAGCAGGGACACAGAAGATATTCCAGGGGTAAATATACAATCACCCATACAGTCGTCAAGATGTCTCCAGTAGGTGGTCAGTGGGTGGCTCTGCTTATGTGAAACTGGGATTACATTCTGTAGTGAGTGGAGCCTCTGGGATAAGAATCTGTCCCTCCACAATGTCCTATTAACATCTGTGCTGAGGTATACATCCCAGGAGTGTGTAGCTCCAAGGGAGTTGGATATCCTGAGGTGGAGCATGTCCAGTGATTCTGGTTTGGGTATATTTGCAAACAACAGGCACACATCATATCTGAGTAGGTGGTAAGCGACTGAGTAGAGCTGGAGTTACTGCATCTGAGGTATGCAGGGCATCTGTGTGAGTCCCTAGATCTGCTTGGTGAGGACCTTCCATGGCCAGTACAGTTGCTGCAGGTGTCAGGTAAGGTACACCCCAAATGTGGCATTGTAACCAAGCATGGATGTGATGAGTATAGGGGCACAATGACCTCACTCGATCTAGATGTGAAACCATATGGGATAAGGTGGCCCACATAGAAGGTGTGTCCAACCACTTTGGCAACGTGAATGTTAAAGGTGACAGTACGAACAAGTCATGTCCCCAAACCCCTAACAACTCCTACCATATGTAATGGAGTACTACCTATGTGGTAATGTGTGGGCATGTTGTTACTCCCAAAGGGGATGACTATGCAACTAATGGCATTTAGCTGTAGGCCATGGCTCAGGCACCAGTCATCCATCTCTGTGAGACCCTGATTGAGTATGCATGTGGCAGCTGGAGAGTTGATCATGGCACCCAGTTTGCAGTCAAGTTCAAACATGTTCAGCAATATTCCCCCTGTGGTAGCCTGTAAGTAAGACAAATATATACTGAACAAGAGAGATCCCAAGACCAAGCCGTGTGGGATGCCATGTGTAACTGGTGTATAGTCAGACATGGCACCTGCAATTCTGACCATGTGGGTGCTATCCCTGATCTAGGTATCAATCCATTGTGTGAGACATGTGTCCATATTGGCGCTGGTGAGCCTATACATAATGGCCCAGTGGGTTATTGTGTTGAAGGGTTTTGCAAGGTTCAGGTGGGCTGTGTGGACAGCCGTCCCTATGTTGATGGACCTGTTAGCCATTTAAAGAATACAAACAGGTTCAAGAGGCAAGATCTGCCCACAACAATGCTTAAATGTGTTGGACACAGTGTCTGTAGGTTCCGGATGTCTATGTGTAGGAGTCCTATGACAATATGCTCCATAGCTTTGCAGAACAGGCTACATAGGCTTATAGGGCAATATTGTCTGTGGTCCGTTGTGGCACCAAGTCTGCGGAGCGGGACCACTGTCGCAGTACGCCATTCCTTGGGTACATATCCTGTGGTAACTCCGATATTGAACAGTGATGTAATGTGAGGGTTGCATTTGTCATGATGCTCGTGTATGATGCAGGCTGGGACACCATCTGGTCACATTGATACTGTGATGTACGTTGTGGGGAGGGCAGCACTCACCTGTTACTGTGTGATGTCAGGGTGGTTATACTCTGTTGGGATGGATAGTTGCTCCTTAGGGGGGATGGGTGGGAGACATCTGCACTGAACCTGTTTGCCAGGATGCAGGCAATGCCAGTGGGTTCAGGGTAGGTTTAGTCAGTATGCAGTAACTCGCAGCATATCAGTGAGTGTCCACCCAGGTTCCTGACATAACTGAAGAAGGCCGTGTGATAGTCCTACGTGTCAGTTGCAATTGTCTGGTAGAAGCAGCCCTTAGAAAAGTCCATGAGTGGTTGTAGCTGTCTGCTAGTACAGATCACAGATGCCTTCCCAGTCTGGGATTGTGCTCTATCATGTAGTAGCTTCCCCTGATGTTGTACAGCTTATTAATGGCTGGGGTCTACCAGACAGGTCCCCTGCCATTGTAGTAGTGGGTCCTGTTGTTATTTGGGATAGCACAATCCATGCAGTCCACTAGGTGTCCATAGAATGTGTTTGTAAAGGATGCAGCAGTGTGTGCTGTATATGCCACTGTCTCAGGATCTCTGAAGGATACCAACCTGCTTTGGTGAAGTGAGATGTTGGCTCATGTGAAGTTCACCAAGATTACCCAGGATGGGTATGTGGAGGGTATATGCATGTCCTGTGAGATACATGTATGTTCCAACCTTACCAATGAGGGGTATATCGCTGGTATGGAACATAGAGTCCCCATGTTGGTGATGAGCAGGTCGAATATGTATTCCCCCTTGTGGCTGTGCTGACTGGTTGTGCCAAAGCATATGAGTCCACAAATTGTAGTGACTGTTGGGTGAGGTTGTCAGGGCTTGAGTAGTATCCCCAGTCAATATTTGTGTATATGAAGTCACACAGTATAATGGTGTTTGTGGAGACCTTCATATTCTCCATAGTTCCCACAAAAGTCGAGTGTGGTGCCTGAGTTTGGGAGTGTGTTCTGTAGCAGGCAACATACTGAAAGGCAGTATTGCACAATGGTAGTTGTATATGTATGGTCTGTGATGCTTTGTGCAGTGCCACTAACCTGGAGGTCTGTTTATCTGTGATGTATAAGGATACTCCCCCTAGTTGTGTTGTCTGTTCCAAGTCTTGTTGCCGGACAGCATGGTATGAAACATAACCTGGTAGTGCTGGTGTGCATAAGCGAGTCTGAACCAGGAGTCTGTCAGTGCACAGATATTGCTCTCCTCCATACTGAGGAGAGTCCTGAGTGGCCACAATATCAGGTTAACACAACTGTTGTTGAGCAGCATTACCCTTCGTTTCATTTAACCTGTAACGTCTATGGAGGTGGGTTTGTCTTCTGAGCCCTGCTTAAAAAAGGCACTATGGTGGTAGCAAGAGCTGTAGCCAGCATACCAAAGTCCAAGGGTGACAGGTGCAAGCTGTCCATAGTGAAGCTACGTGGCATGTTGAGCATGTCACCATACACTGACAGACACTGTATCCACTATGAATGAAACAAATTTGTTAGCCAACTGTTAAATGTGATATGTGTGTCCATATACTGTGACATCATAATTGGTGGTAAGATGCTAGACAAGGTCAGGGTCATACTGGTCTGGCTACATGATCAGAGTGTACCTCCATGTATCATGTCATGTGGTCCAGGGAGTAACGTCTGATGTTACACACACCAGCATGGACAATGATGGTGCCAGCCTTGTACTTGCTTTGGAGTGACCTGACTGCCTGTGTTATGCGGCAGATCCTGGCACCCAACAGACAGCCCAAAGTGACTATTCCCTTGTCAGGGCTGGTGAGTGGTACGTCAGTGTGTCTGAACATAAGTGTTGCCTATTACAAGTGTATTAGGTGTGTTGTGTAGCCCGAAGGGCAGTGACTGTGTGGCACACTGACATTGTGAACTTTGTGATATGTGGGTATTGTAGTGGGGTAGCAGGTGTGTGTGTGTGTGTGTGTGTGTGTGTGTGTGTGTGTGTGTGTGTGTGTGTGTGTGTCTGCTTTGGAGGTCTCTGCTGCTTAGGCAGAGTACATTTACAGCATCCGAGTATGTCAATGTGTGCTAATGTGGTTTGAGTGCTGTTGCTAACGACATGTGAGACTGATATGTGGTGTGTGTGGATACGTTCACCACCTGATAGACTGTGCCAGTCATGGGTCGAGAGAGTTCAGCTCCCTGTATGTCTGTATAGGTGCATTTCACACATATATCTGAGTTTGTCGGGAGGAGGAGAGGGTTGTCTGTGTACATGAGGCAGATGTGACATTTTGTCAATACCACAATATCCACCAGCTGGACGGAAGAGTACACACAAAACCGACCCCTGGACATTCCAGGATATTATCATGACATACTCTGTAGCCTGATCACAAAGGATCAGTAGGGTGTTAAGCATGTAAAAGAGTATAACAGGGATTAGTGCTCATGTTCGTTAGTGTTTTGTAGAGAGGAGCTGAGAAGGACTCCAGACTGAATCATGACACCTCCTTCAGCTATGTCATAAATATCAATGTACACCCATATATGTCCTGAGTCAAGGCCAACTGTACCTGAGTGTCAATGCTGACATCATGACAGACAGGCCCATATGTACATACCCATCCCCCACTGACAATAGTCCACATCATACCAGGAGATATCACATGTAGAATGGATGAGCAGCTACCCCCACTGCCAAAAGCATGGCAGCAGGTGGAATACATTGATTCCCAATATGTGTCATGCACAAACTACAGAACAAACAGATCATGCACCTGAACAGTCAGCTGAGCCGCACCCCTTACACAGGATGTGGAACCGTTGAATGTTTCACAGCTACATATGGCACTCCCCACAAGTGTTGCTGCACAACACACCATGGGAAGTCAAGTCCAGTACGCCTATGAGGTCTGATCTGCAAGGTCATGGAGTCCATCATGGTTGCAGTCATAAACAGAGCTATTGGAAGCTGACACACACACAACCCTACCAACTCTGGTATGTTCATGTGTGGATCATGGTTCCCAAACATGCTAGACTGTTTGCAAGGCAGCCACCCAGGACATACATCAATGAACACATCTACACATGTGTCACATAGACTTTGAATAGCCCTTTATCAACATCCCAGACACATGTAGTATCCACAAAACCAAGAAGCTGTGCATAAATATGTGTTGACATATGACGGACTGTCAATGTGTCCATAGATAGATCACACAAGGTAAGGATTCTGAGGTCATGTTGAAGCTGTTGACACCTGCTGACCCACATGGACCATATCTGGAATGGCATAAAACAAAGTGTACACACATCACCATGTCCAGTCTGATGATGTCAGCATCCTAGAAATACATCAGGAGAAGGGAAACCAGCCAGTAAAGCAAAAAGCGCACCATATTAATGTGTCTCTTACCAGTGTCATAACATAGTTAGGTAGGAGTTTGAATCCTGCAAAGTGTGTATGTGTGCAGTTTCCTTTGAGAGGTGTTCCCTTTTTGGAGACTGGGAAAACTCAGTAAAGGAGGTACATTCCTCTTTGGAAAGTCTGATGATGTCACCATCCTACAAATACTGCAGGAGAAGGGAAACCAGCCAGTAAAGCAAATAGTGCACTGTGTTAGTGCATCTCTCTCTAGTATCATAACATAGTTAGGTAGGGGTTTGAATCCTGCAAACAGTGAGTGTGTGCAATTGTCTTTGAAAGGAGTGCCCTTTTGGAGACTGTGAAAACACACTAAAGGAGGTACATTCCTCTTTGGAAAGTCTGATGATGTCACCATCCTACAAATACTGCAGGAGAAGGGAAACCAGCCAGCAAAGCAAATAGTGCGCTGTGTTAGTACGTCTCTCTCTAGTATCATAACATAGTTCGGTAGGGGTTTGAATCCTGCAAACAGTGAGTATGTATGTGTGCAATTGTTTTTGAAAGGAGTGCCCTTTTTGGAGACTGTGAAAACACACTAAAGGAGGTACATTCCTCTTTGGAAAGTCTGATGATGTCACCATCCTACAAATACTGCAGGAGGAGGGAAACCAGCCAATAAAGCAAATAGCGTGCTGTGTTAGGGCGTCTCTCTCTGGTGTCATAACATAGTTAGGTAGGGATTTGAATCCTGCAAGATGTGAGTGTGTGTGTATGTATGTGTGCAATTGTCTTTAAAAGGAGTGCCCTTTTGGAGACTGTGAAAAACACACTAAAGGAGGTACATTCCTCTTTGGAAAGTCTGATGATGTCACCATCCTACAAATACTGCAGGAGCTGGGAAACCAGCAAATAGTGCGCTGTGTTAGTGCATCTCTCTCTAGTATCATAACATAGTTAGGTAGGGGTTTGAATCCTGCAAACAGTGAGCGTGTGTGTGTGTATGTGTGCAATTGTCTTTGAAAGGAGTGTCCTTTTTGGAGACTGTGAAAACACACTAAAGGAGGTACATTCCTCTTTGGAAAGTCTGATGATGTCACCATCCTACAAATACTGCAGGAGAAGGGAAACCAGCCAGTAAAGCAAATAGCGCGCTGTGCTACTGCATCTCTCTTAAGTATCATAACATAGTTAGATAGGGGTTTGAATCCTGCAAATAGTGAGTGTATGTATGTGTGCAATTGTCTTTGAAAGGAGTGCCCTTTTTGGAGACTGTGAAAACACACTAAAGGAAGTACATTCCTCTTTGGAAAGTCTGATGATGTCACCATCCTACAAATACTGCAGGAGAAGGGAAACCAGCCAATAAAGCAAATAGCGCGCTGTGTTAGTGCGTTACTCTCTAGTATCATACTATAGTTAGGTAGGGATTTGAATCCTGCAAATGCTGACTGTGTATGTGTCACTGTTGGTCAACGCAGTGTGGGTTTTGCTTTTACTATGTATGACATAGTATGATGACAACAGTAAGTGCATTAAAGACATCAGGTATCTGCGTGGCAAATATATATGTGTACATGTCCCCTCAATCAGTACATAGGTGTGAAGCATGCATACTACATGAATACATTTGTTTCCATTGACATATTATGCTGCTGCTTCTCAGATCATAGGTCACATATGTATGTATGTGACACGGCCATCCACTGTCGTGTTCTGTGGCCAAGGTCATCTGTGGCACACACATCCATGACAGTTACTTAAGAGTAGTGTGAGTGAGGGTATATGCCTGGGGTATATGTCAGACATGGTCATACACAACAAAGTCTGCCAAGAATGGACAGTCTTTATAGGTGTACAACTGCCTTGTGGATATGCATTCATGCCTCAAATGTCTTATGTGATACACCTTGGGACTCCACAATACCTATGGATATGTGGATACCAAGGGACACATGACATAACATGGGTCTGTATGTACACAATGGTACCTGACATACATGTTAAGGGCTACCACCTGTGTGATCCTGACGGGATAGTATGTTTAGTACATCAGGATGACTATGCCATAGTCGGCTTACTGCTATACAGCATGTATCACACAACAGGTATCTGTCTGTATGATACCCTTGTGTAGGATATGCGTCCCATCCAGGGAATGCATTGTAGGCCAATTCATGCATTCCCAGATTTGGATGGACACATCCCTAGTGTGTCTGCATGTACCTAAGGGGGCTATATGACACACAGGTGTGGTCACAGTAATGGGTCACGGTCATCACCACTGGTTAGTGTTATAGTGTAGCACCGGAAGGATCCAATTGATACTAGGTTCCCTACTACTGTGTGTCATTTGTCAGGACATCATCCAATGATTGCTTATAGTCATGCTTTTGAGGTTGTGTATGCTACCAGACCACAAATCATTGACTGATATTAACGGTATCACCCGCAGCATAGTGTCAACCCATGTCATACACACGTCTACCCATGTTAGTACATAACTGTAGTAGAATGCATACTGGCCATTGAAAGATGCAATGAGATGTTAACAATGTGTACGACAGGGTATGCCACACGTCCCATGTGTCCACTATGCACGTACATCCAGACAGTGTGCACCCACCATGTTCACAGATGTACATTTGCTAATCTGTACTGCACACATCACACACATACTGTTCACTCACTAACACATGCTGGCAACACATCACACATCAGCCAAGTGGCACATGGGTGGATAATACATTCCCAGACCTAACAGTGGTGTAAACAATGCTACATTGACAATCAGAGCTTTGATGCATAATGTCTGCTCAGATATACCTACAAGGATGTAGTTACACTTCCTTGTTGACAACTTGCTATTATTGCTACACTGCTATAGTGTCACCCTGTGCATCAGCACCATGTTAACCTATCCTTCCATCGATAATGCAGATGACAGGAGGTGGCACAGGTATCATCATATGCACAGGGCATTTTGTTGTTTGCCAGAGCCTGACATTGACCCATCCAATCGACATGTCTGGGTGTGTGTGTGTGTGTGTGTGTGTGTGTGTGTGTGTGTGTGTGTGTGTGTGTGAGGGACAACAGTACAGCATGGGCCAATGTTGGTGTAATGTGTGTGTGTGTATGTGTGAGCCCTAGTTGTTTGCTTAATGTGTGTGTGTGTCTGCATGCACACAGCTCCACCATGTGGCTGCCATATACGGTGGTTTGTGGGACAGCCACAGACTGTACCTGCTTGGCTGTACAGATCACTGTCTCCAGCCATGGACACAGTACCTGTGCCTGGCAGGGGTGCTACGGAAAGTATCGGGTACCAACCCTGACTGGGTACTGTCATCAGAGGCAGAGGTATGATGACTGGACCCATGTCCCTGCTGGGACTGGCCAGAGCCATGTGCACGTGGTCTACTGGGACAGACAATGGACAGGCCAGCCCCAGCATTGCTGGGGCTGGTACTGCCACTACGGGAGCGGCTGTGAACTGTGGGCCGTCCGCGACCACTGCCAGCAGATGCTGTTGCTGGCATGCATCTGCGTCAATGTCGCAACCGTCCCGCATGGTCCTGGCTTGAGGAAGACATGTTGTGCAGGGCATGTATTGTCTCTCCCCAATGTCTATCAATGACATCGGTGTACGTCTGGATGGCACCGGCAAGGTCACGGATGCTGTCATTGATAGCTGTATAATGTGCCCTCTGCGCCCTAAGTCCCTGCCTGGTGTACCATTCCATACGTGCCTGAGCCTGCATTACAGCCCGGAACATAGTGGTCATCGTAAGACCTGTGAGGGCACACCTGCCAGGGGCAATATGTCCAGTGGTTCTCCCCCGAGAACCCCTGGACCTCCGCCTATGTGGTACCGTTCCGGGTCTATGGCTATGGCTGCTGTGAGGTAATGCAAGTGCCATGGGTACCACACTCTCCTGTTCAATGCCAACTGTATGCTGTTCCTCACCTATGGCCATTGGTGGTGAGGGATGTAATGGCAGTATGAGTGTGCACATAGATGGGGTTGAATGCTATGTACTGTCGATTGGCAGACCATGTCAAATCTCCCTGTGCCAAAATACATGTGTCATCATCACCACTATCCGTGGCAGTGGCTTCAGGTTGCCTGCTGCTTTCACCAACCCCTACCTCAGCACCTCTGAGAGGAAGATAGGAATCACACGTTACGGTCTGCACATGCACACATGAACACATGCACACATGAACACATGCACACATGCACACATGAACACATGAACACATGCACACATGCACACATGCACACAGGAACACATGCACACATGAGCACATGCACACGGCTGTGTATGAGGGATTCCTGTGATGAGTCATAAGCCTGGAAAACAAGTAAACGATATGTGTGAGCAAGTCATGTGGCACACTTAACATTATGCAGTACAGTTAACTGCCATATATAGCATCTGTTCGTCTATCAGAGGATACACACATTCAATACCACATATCAGTGCTCAGCCCACAACTGGCTGACAGTGCCTGCCACACTCCATATAACACACCAGTATACACCAGTACTCGGCACACTGTTTGGAATCCAATGCACAGCCTTGCCAGTGGGATACATATCATGCTATTGCATGCAGAAATATGTCATCCATTGCAATGAATGTGAAGTACAGTTACAGTATAACCAGTAACCCACCCTAGTCATTGATGCCATACCCCTACCTAACATATGTGCACAGTTGTTAATATAGCTGGCATACTGCTGTAACAGAGTATACATGTTGCTAGGTATACACGCAAACCCTGCATCACACATATGATTGCGGACATGGTACAGGCATCATTACACGCACATCAGACATTCATACAACACACAAATGTATGCTGACACAGATGAGCATTTCCTGTGTACCTTACAGTACTGTGTGCCCCTACTTACAGATACCTATGAATGAGGTATATAATCTGTGCAGACTACAGGAAACACACAAGACAGTGTTACCAGGTAATGTGAACATACACCATACTGTGCTGTTTAGGCCTACAGCTTTAGGTGGTACAACGGTTCAAATGTCAGCTGGATTCACCAACAGTACCACTTACTGAGCATACATGTATTGCTTCAGCCTATTATGGGACACCACAGTTGTACACAAGGAACTACGTCACAACATATACCATCCTACTATGTCTGCATCCCAATAACTGACACATCTTACTCTGGCCTCACACCTAGGACACAAACGACCATGACAGAAGTAACCTCACACTAAGCTATCACACCATTACAGACCTTGCACACATTCACTGTCACACTCATTCCACCTCACATAGCAGGTATTGCACTGTGTACATGTCTGTGTGCATTGTGTCATAAGTAGGTACTACGCTATTGGCCCTGGGGACTACAGCAGGCTAGCCATATGCTACCCTGGCCTTTGACACACATGTAATTAGATTTCACTTCCTCCTGTCAACCGGATACACAGAGGTGATTCCCAGGGCATGTTACCTATCCCCCAGACAATCATCAGGGGTATGTATGACATCTGCTACTGAGGAGCCTTGTTTGTTCATGCTGGGTGTTTTACTCCAGAGTATGGCATATTTGCCAATAGGAGCCTATCCCTCCAGCATGTGCTGTTTAGTGAGGTTGCAGGGATTAGGGACGTAGGCCGTGTAGCCCGGTGGGATTGTGAGGTGTTGATATGGTGGTTGTCTGACTGCTGTGGGTGTGACATACCTCTGTATGTTTGGCAGAGGTAACCTCTGGGTGGCCGGTATGCAATGCACTGTAGCTGTGGTTATGTGAGTCAGTCTGCATAGGGTATGTATTTCATGGCAGTATTACCTTTTGTGAGGTATGTCTGTGGCCTTTCCACTTGCTGTAGTTGTCATGTGAGGTACATACCACATGGGGCATTGTGATGAGTACAGGGGAACACTGACCTATATTTCCGTACATGACACATCGTTTGTGATGGCACGTACCACGTAGACAGATTACAAGACTAGCGTGGCACTGTGAATATCAAAGGGGAGCCTACTGTCCACCTGTGTCCCATGTTCCCTTCTGACACCTTCAGTGTTGGTCAGGCAACCACCTATCTGGTAGTTAGTGGGTAAAGTGTTTTGGAATGGGGTATGGCACTGCAGTATCAACACTGGTGTTCAGTCCATGCCTTGGTCACCAGGCACCTGTTGCAATACGTCTGACCCTGTGTCTCCCTCTCTCACTATATATATTTATATATATCTATCTATATATATATATATATATATATATATATCTATATATATATATACATATATATCCATATATCTATATAATTCCATATATATATATATATATATATATATATATATGTATATATCTATATATCTACATATCTACATATCTATATATGTATATATCTATATATATACATATATCTATCTAGCTATCTATATATATATATATATATATATATATATATATATATATATATATATATATATATATACACATATATATATATATATATATATATATATATATATATATATACACATACTTGTAAACATCCACTGCTGTACATATGCATGCACATATATGCACATCTACTGCCCACCTTTCATGGTGGGAATATCAAGTATGGAACAGTTGTGAGACATACAATTATGTAATAATATTGCACAGTGTTGTGCAGAATGCATTTCGCTGTCCTCAGGCCGTATAGCCGTAGCAGGCCTCACTGGCTGTAACTCAGTCCCACAGCATTTAACCACCACATGACATATACCTGCACTGCTTGCTGTTTTCAATGCCACACACTACAACCTACATAGATATGTGCACATAGCAACCTTCAAATACATATATATGTCCAGCCTTCACTAACAGTTGCAGTATGTCCCTTGCCCTATGCACATCTGCATATACATATAGATACGGACTGCTACCACATAAGGAGTGTTCACAGCATGTACAGTACCTTTCAGGCACATCATTCGGATGCCAGCAAATACATCAGTGTTACATACCTTACCTTTGTATTTCTCACCTCAGTCTGTTGTACCTGTTGATGTTTTCTTGTTTTCTTTTTTTTTTTTATTAGGTTGGTGTCTTCAACTGCCTCTGTTTGTTTTTTTTTTTTTTGTTTTGGTTGGTTGGTGTCTCCAACTGCCTCTGTTTGTTGTATTTCTTTTGTTTTGGTTGGTGTCTCCAACCGCCTCTGTTTGTTTTTTTGGGGGGGTTGGTGTCTCCAACTGCCTCTGTTTGTTGTTATTTATTGGGTTGGTGTCTCCAACTGCCTCTGTTTGTTTGTTTGTCTGTCTGTCTGTCTGTCTCTCTCACTTGCTCTCTCTCTCTCCAGTTGCTGCAATGATATTATTGCATGTGTGGACAGCAAGTACAGGCTGCTTTTGTAGGTATCTGCACATGTGCATGTGATGGACTCTGCACCAATTGGTGCCCACCATTTAGTAATTGCATGCAGCCTGCTGTGTGGTAATTGCAGTTCTCACTGTGATTTCAGGACGCTGCTATAAAATGATAGGTTAGGTAGGCGTAGACCTTTCAGTTTTGCAAGGTGGGGACCATGCTTGTTTGCTGTGGACACTGTTGTGTCAGTCAGATGGTTGGTATATGTCTCATATCTGAAGCTGGGTTGTAGCCAGTGAAATGCATGTTGTACTGAAACCTGACTGTTGCTTCTTCCAGTACACTCTTCTCAGTGTGTAAGTTTACTCACACCTCCTAATGCTAACACTGGATACATGGGAGTATGTATTTTCATATGGAATTAGGGAATTAACTGGCATATAACAGTAGTTATTGCAATGTATTCCTATGGCTTTCCTATTTTCCCTTTACATTCACTCCTTGTAATGCATGTTATATTTCTTGATTGCAATGTATTCCTATGGCTTTCCTATTTTCCCTTTACATTCACTCCTTGTAATGCATGTTAATTTTCTTTCAGCACCAAGTTATTGTATATATGCTTGGCTTAGTAGTACATCATGCAGCCTGGTGAGCCCAAGGTGTGGGGTTTGAGACTGACAAGGGTATTTTATTTTGCTGCTGAGCAATACAAGTTCTTGTCATATAGAGTGACTAAGGCACTTTTAAGCAGTTGTAAGTGGGTTGGAGCGGGTTTGCATGACGCTTAGCAATGCTTAGCTAAGCGCACACAAGCTCACACTTGTGCACCCCCGCTAACTACTCCTTAAAAGTCCATAGCTGCCCATTTCTTTAACAGCAACAGCTGTGCATATGTTGAAAATTTGGAGTGAGTTTTGAGACCTTCCACCCCTGAGAGAGGGGTGAGGACAACATAGTTTGTTGCACTGCCATTTAGAATTATCGGTGTACATGTCCTATGGACATGTGTGCAAAATGGGAAACTATGTATGGGACGTAATTTTTTTTTGGGTACAGATTGCCCTTTTTTTTTTTTTTTTTTTTCTTTCAGGTGAGAGTGGTAAGTGAGGTAGGGGAAATAGGTATATTTGGGGAGGTAAACAGGCAAGACAAACAAGACGCATACAGGGGCGGAATTTGACACATGGGATGGGTGAACACAACTGACGGGGAAGGTTGTTTGGAAATTGCAAGCCCATGAGCCCACAGATGGTAACAGTGGAACTGAGATCCCCACCCATGGGCAGTTACCACTGCACCTTCACAGCCCTGGGGGTGGCTGTGCTGGGAGCTGAGTCGGACGGGCAGGCTCACCCATGAGAAGCGCCACTCTTGCCTCAAGCTGGGATAGGGGATCAACAACTGAATGCTGGATCTCCCTACGCACCACAGCCCAGACCCTTTGAAGGGTGACGGGTGGCCCTTCTCCACCCACGCTTGCATGGCGGGGACGAGCCCCATCCCCTGCAGCTCTTCCACCCAAAGGTGGCACAGGACCAATGGAGAAGAGGAGTCCGGGCTGGGCATCAGAGCCACTGGTGCCAGGAGCACTCGCCAACTGAGGAGGGACAGGTGGGTCCGCTGGGACCGGCCTTCCCATATGTTCTGTGATTCGGTGTGTTTCATTACAACATAAACAACAGCATTCCAGATTAGTTGTAACAGCATGCAGTAATATTCCCATTAACCCAACACACCACAGTTCCAACAGTTGAACAGCAAACATAACACATGCATATATTGAACAACAGTGGTTATTCCAACTGCATGCAGGGATGATTGGTAG
>NC_056740.1:112355117-112382617 GCF_019279795.1 Protopterus annectens | reverse complement strand
TTAGTTGCATGATGCTAGACCTGTTTCTCTATTAACTTTTTAAGAGTCCAGAAATTGTGTAAATATTCTTCCTGGTTTCACCTTCTGTTTTTCCTGGCTTTGTACTAACCCATTCCCCCCACATGGACATACCCCTATCCCTCTTAACTGCCTTGATTTTACAGGCTGCATCTGCTGTTACCTCTAACAGGTGCTCCCATTGCTACTCATGAATGGTTTCAATCATTGAATATTATCTGACATCATTCATATTTCATATTACATATTTAAAAACGGTACACTAGCTGATCAGTTAGCATAGTGAGTTAATGTTCCTGTTTGACTAGATGTTTTCTATGTCAAAAGTATGTTTATATATTATTTTCAAATAATTAGGTAATATTTTAGAAGTATCCCTGTTGTCTCCTGGTTACACAGAGGACTAATATGGTATGTCTGGTTCCAAGGGTACAGGGTTGAATATTTTTAAGTGCCTTTACGGCTTGGCTGTAGAGTATCTCTGGTGACTACCATGCCACTCCTTCACATCTTTTTTGCTGCAAAATTTTGTTCTAGTAATTTTTAAGTACCATTAAGGCACAATACAGAGAGTTATCCCTGGTGTCTAGTACCATCCCCCATGCTACATGATTTCTTCATTAGTTTAGTGGGGTCTGTAGGTACGACAGCCTTCCACACACATTCCATACATTCATGCATATGCGCACTCACACACGCTCACACAGTGATCCCCCACGATCACACTGACAAGACACACTTCCATTGATGCACACACACACACACACACACACACACACACACACACACACACACACACACACACACACACACACACACACACACACACACTTTGCCTCCCTGATCACAATCAAAAACACATTTCCATTCACCCACTTACACACATGCCCTAACTAAGCCAGCCTGCTGTGACCTGCCAGGCAGAGAGAGGTCTTCCCTCATTAGACCAATCATAGAGTATAATGCCCCATTTAGCATGTACCTCACTAAACACCTGCAACAGCTGGAAAGGCCACAAAAGTACCTCACAAAGAGGATCCTAGGCCTTAAATACATGCCCTACATGGACAGACTCAAAAAACTCCAGCTTTTCTCTGTCTTATGTTGTCTATTAAGAGGCGATCTCTGATTGACTTACAAAGCCATGTCTGACCTAGCTGTGTTAGAAATGTTAAACCTAAAGAAATTACAATCTCACCACACTACATGGTCCAGGGACCTCACCCTCATTACCACAATCAACAGAACATGCTGGAGGGACACGCTCATAACCCAGGGACTGCCCATGCTCTGGAATAGACTTCCTATACATGTCAAGCAAAGCACCTCACTAGCCCTTTTCAAGAGAAATATTGATGAGTGGATGGGAAATAGAAAGTTCACCCCGGGGATCATTCTAGTGGCTCTACTTGATAGTGACACTGGGAACTAACGGTGGCATGATGCCAGGGCACTTCTATGGATTAGGCTTATAAAGGCTCCAGGGCCGTTGGCCTAGTACACACCTATGAACATATGAGAGAGAGAGACACACACACACACACACACACACACACACACACACACACACACACACACACACACACACACACACACACACACACACACATACTCACTCTCAATTAATACCGCATGTGCCTCTAAATACATGCAGCCACATGTATACACATACACTACACTGCCTGCTAAAATCCTTGACACTTAGCTATAATGCAGTTAGGTGAACACAAGCTTTTGGCAGTGTTCACTAACATGGGTGACAGAGTTAACATATGCAGCCAAGTGAATCTCTGCCTTAAATATGCTCAGAACACAGGTTTTGTAAGCTTTTGCAAGCTTTTAAAAAGTGTAATGATTTAATTCTGCTAATAGGTGGAATAACCTAATTTTCAAGCAAAAAAATACACACTCGGTACAAATAAGTTGCTGATTTAGAGATTGGGCATCTTTTTTTCTTTTTGACTCTTCACTTGTCAGGCACATAATTAACTCAAAAGTGTGAGCAACTGTAATATTCAGAGGCTGTCATGTTTCTTGATGAAAAGTCAGGCAGAACTTCAGTAAAAATTTCATTTAGTTATTAAATGAAAGTTTAAATGCATGTGGATGAAGTCACTAATTAGAGGTAAATCCTAAATTAGCCCACATGATGATGTCATTCTTGTAAGCTTGTTTTCATGTTCAAGCTGTAAGACATTCCTGTATATTTTAAATGTTTCATAGATGAAAGAATTTTAATGCCTTTTTGATCAATGGAAGAGAGTTATCTCATCTGGTTGTCTGCATGAAAAATGTTGATGATTTGCTTAAAAGAAAGACTTGGACGAGAGTTTAAAACATTACTGCAAAATAATGTTGGTGCAGCTGTGGCTAAACATGCATGGTAGGCCTTTACTTTTTACAAAGGAACACCGTGAACACACATTAGGAAAGTTGCAGTGACTGAAGCAAAGCATTTCCTGAACAAAGATCCACTGTGTGATTAGGCTTGAAGGTTTGATACAATTTCATAGTCCTGTTTCCATTTCCCAGAACCTCCAGATGAGAGTCAGAGGAAAGGTCAAAAAGATATTTTACTTCTTTATGCATAATTGCATGAAATGAATCAGTACCAGTATCTGACACATTTAAATATGTCATCAGTTCAGTACCCAGAGTAGGGAATTAATACTGTGTGTTAGGGAGTTGCAGGAATATGGTGTGTGTGTGTGTGTGTGTGTGTGTGTGTGTGTGAGTGTGTGTTTATGCATATGTGTGTGTGTATATATATATATATATATATATATATATATATATATATATATATATATATATATATATATATATATATATATATATATATATATATCTATATATATATATATATATATATATATATATATATATATGTATATACACACACACACACACACACACACACACACACAAACACACACACACATACATATATATATATATATATATATACATACATAAACACAGCTTTGTATTTTGCAAGCGAAACTGTCCAGAACATATGCAGTATTTTTTAACTATGGTGGCAGAAATATTTCTGAACTTGAAGAAGCTTAAAACTAATAGAGTGATAGTTATGTAAGTTATCTTGAAGGCATAGTTCTATAAGTTGTATTGAAATTACAATTCTCAAACATTCAGACTGAATAATTAGCATTTGCATTTTGAAATTCTGACAAGTACAAACACTATGGGCCTGATTCGAAATGAATTGCTCTCAGTGTAAGCAACCACTTACATGAGAGTAAGTCGATTTAATCTGGTCCCCGGTGTAAGCCTGTTTATAGGTAGGACTTACACCAAAATAAGTTACTGAGAGCAAGTCTTTCAAAATCAGGGCAAACTTAAACTGAGACCAACTCTTTTGGAATTTGGTCCTTAGACTGGCTCATTTGCATTTTGCTGCTAATACTGTGGAAGGTTGTGATTTTAAATGATGTATAATCTCACTGGTATGGGGTCACACAAAGCTGTGAATACTAACATTTTATTTAGTACTTTGAAATATTCAAACAGTGAACAAACCTTTGTATCAGATGGTCTTGAATTCCAGTGGATTCATCAAGTGCAGAGGGCAGTACCGTCATGATAAATAACAGGCAATTTTCCATCTTGCTGTATTTGTAGTGGATTTATAGTAACATTTTGAAACCAAATCTCCCTAGAAATTATTAGTAAAACAAAGTCAACCAGAAATAAATTTATTACATTAAAGAGTCTTTAAACCCAGCTAATGCCTGTAAACATTAAGGTGCCTGCAAAATATCCCAACTAATATTCAAACGAAAGGGTAAAAACATCACACAAACCATTAAAAACGGCAAGAAAAACTCAGCCAAGCTAGAGTTTTCACTGCGTGTTTTATTTTTCTATTATATACTTTTTTTATCCCCAATGTGTTATAGCCATAAAACCTCCAGGAATCAGACTGCCCATACTTTTCTCCATAGGGTGAGAGCAGACAGCTGGTGGCCATCTTACATGCATCCTTCAGGGTTTTCTCATTAATGGTGTTGTCTCCAACTCTGGCAGCTCACATGTGCTCTCTTACATGTGGGCCTCTTGTGCCTTCTCCCTTTGTTGACATTCTACATGTTCCCAGACATGCCCTATGAAAGGCTGCTGCACACTGCAGCTTGATAAGAACCAAGCGCATATCCCTTGCACTTCATGCTGTACTCTCACATCACCTCAAGAAACAGGTTTGCAACATACCTGACTTTCTCCCTCCCCTAACCAGGATGCGTAGGCGTGCAAAATGTTTTATCATCTTTGAAAGGCTTTTAAAGCTGATAAAAGACTTTAGTGCTGTCAGACAGAACAGGAGGCAGAATCAAGTTTCCCTTTTGTAGAAGGAACACCTTTAAACTCTGCTAGACACTTCATTTTGCCAAGTTTTGTTTCTAAGCTGTTTTACCTTTGCCAGGCAGCAGTGTCTGATCTTATTCCCCAGTGTTAGACTCCCCATTAATGTTGCTTAGGGGTGCTTAACAAAAGCTTGCTAACCATCTTTCTGACCTCAGAGAGGTGCTTAAGAACCTTGACTTTTTCTCATTTTTAGAACACAGTTGTGGTGCTCTTTGCACTACAACAAGGTTATGAGACAAGGTTATGAGAACCCTTGTCATTCTTCCGACTTTACACTGCTTTGTCATTTCTTTTTAATCCATATTGCTACTTAAACACATGGCATTCTTTGCTATTTGTATTTTACTTTTAAGGACATTGCGTGATCCTCCTTATTAAATCTGAAAGATTCTGGCCACAGCAGTATAAAGAGATTAGATTGAAATTCAGTAACTTGTGGTTCTACTGTAATTTTTGAACTATTTGAATAGTCAGTGGTTCTATGACATAATAATACTGTAAGTGAAGATCACATACAACGTACAATAGCTCTACCTAATTATTCATTGAGATATAACTTTATTCTTAATAGCATAGCAATATTACTTACCAGCGTGAGCATTTTTAGTTTTGAACATTAGCATAAACAGTAGGTATAATGCACTTCTTTTTAAGAATGTTCTGGCATTTGACGTTACACTGGTTTAGTATAAAACAGAATGGTCCAGGTCTGTAGGCATTGTAAGAGTGGAAGTATAATGTAGTGATACATTACTTTTACATTGGTTGACATATGTGCTATGTTGTACATGCAAAATCAGAATGACCTTATGACAGTAGTTGAAACTTAAATAGGGATTCCCTGAGAGTCATTTAGTAGAATCAGTGTACTGTGCAGGACAGGTTAGAGCAGCAAAGGTTTTTATGAACATTGAACTACATCCCTGTATATTGAGTATCTGAAGTAACCCTATCATTGCTACTGGCAAGCTAGCTAGCTAGGACATTACAGCAGCTATTTGGATAACAAACAGTGGTTACAGCAAAGTTCTTGCACTCAGTTCCACTGAACAGAGATTATATAATGTTAAACTAGGAACTCGGTTCATGTATGTCACTTGCAATGTGCCTATGTATTGCTGATGTGACCCTTAAGAGGTTAACAGGAAGAAGACTCACACATGTGACAAAACTCTCCACACCGCTATGGAAAGGCTTGCTCCACTGTACCTTTAAACCTCTTGGCAAGGTCAGTATACAGAGGGAGAAGGACAATTTCCTGCATTTACTCACCACATTCTTCCAGTTCCAGTTTCACACAGTCATCCATTACTGCTTACTTTGTTTTCAAACTCTTGTCCTACTGTGTAGATAAATGTCTGATACCTGCTGGTCACACATTAATTTATTTGGCTCAGTGTCACTTCTAGATAGTTTATAAATAGGTATGTTCTGTGTGATTCTCTTAAGATGTAATAATTATTGGCAAGATTCTGTCTAGAAGCTCACCAATGAATATTTGTGCATTGTTCAGTATATGACATGGTCTATTCATAACTATAAATAAATAGCAAAAAATGAAACATTGTAATCTATCATTATAATCCTCCTCCCAATTTGGCATTGCTACTGCTGGCTACTTAATCAAAGAAGGCCAAATATTATATGAATGAGAACTCGTGGTTTGTGCTAAAGCATTAAATGCTGCCTCATGTACCCCCCCCCCCAATTGTAGAAAGCACATATGGTATGCTGCTCAATGTATTTTCACTTCCTCATAGCTTGTTCAGCATGATTTATTGTTTGTTGGTATTATTTTGTGACCAGTGACCTTGCCTAATTGTAGATGAATTTAGCAATACATACATTTAGTTGTGTGCAGGTTATGTTTCAGAAGTAGGTAGGCTACTGACATTTTTTGTTGAAGCTCTATTAGAGCCCCTTTTCATATAAGAGTGGTAACTCAGTGGGAAGCTTTTAAGCTTTTAAAATCCATTAAGCATGACAAATCTGTTGGAAAAGATGGATAATTCCCAAACTGATCTCACTTGCTGTGTCTGTGATTGCAAAACCCCTTTGTTTAAAGTTTAATTTGCTATTTCCATGGATCAGATCCCAGATCATTTGAAGCATTTGTCTTATATTAATTCGTAAAGCAGATTTAGTCAGATGTGGAGAATCATATATTTATTCCTGTGGTGTTTTTATAAGAAAATAATGAAGACAAAGATATGTTATATAAAGATGAGTGTTTATGTTGTCAAATTCAGTTTGCTGTACTGAAACTAATATGGATTCAGAAAGGGATATGGTGCACGAATTGCTCTCCACACACTTCCCCAATTTGGTAAATAGCATTCTGTGTGATACAGAAATTGGCTTGTGCAGCAGTTGTTAACCTAACAAAAATGTGCAGTCTGGTAGACCACTTAATCTATACCAACTAACATAAAAACCTCCATTTAGTTTTGTTATTCTTGGCATGGCACATTGCTAATCATCTACAGAATGCATTTAAAAAGATACATTTGGAGGACTGTAGTCTTTTGGGAAACACAGGTCTGAAACAGAGAGTGCCATGAGTTTGTCATAAACCTATTCTATTTGTAACATACTATTAAACATAGCTCCTGAGAGTGCAAATGAATTTCTAATCACAGTTGTTGGATCATTTTTGTCTCTGTAGTTTACTGTGTCATATTCGCTTTCTTGTTACATTTGATTCTTCTGAATTTTAAGCATAGATTTGTTTCATGAACCACTTGAAAAATTGTGTTTTGTTGTTCCACTTTTTGGGGAGTATATAATGCACTGAAAACACCTAGAAAATGTTGCCATTTCTCTGGCCATTTAAAAGTACAGAGGATTAAGGTTATGAGCTGTTAATGATCATTATCCTGAATTTCTGGGTTTGCTTCCCTGAGTAGCCATTTGCCTGCTGTCTGACTCTAAGCAAGTTATTTAACCAGAAGCAGTTTTCTCAACCCAGCCATGAAAATAACCAGTTGTGTTTAATGAGTTTAACTACTAAATAAATGAGTAACAAATTGTATATGGGGATTGCCTAACAAACAATCAGTATTCCGCATGTTCTGCAGAGAAACCCCATTAAAATAAACTGACTGAATGAGAGGGTATTTAACATAATCCTGCACATCCAATTGCACAGCATCTACCATCCAGACTGGGACATTTTGCCATGCCCCATGACTGACTTGCTTGCATGTTCTAAGAGGAGTGCCACAGAGAGAAGACAGTGGCTGTTCCCAATGCAATTCTGATGCTTTTGGTAATTTGGCCAGATGAAGACAAGACAGGTAGTCATTTTGATTAAAAAAGATCTTAATTAATTCAGTGCTAGCCTCTGTTGGGATCCGATGGATGCATGCCCCCCCCCCCATACCCCTTGCTTGTTATATATCATTTGAGGTATGAATTTCTAATTGCAGGTAAATTGCATTTCTTTTATTTACACTCACAGTTTCAAGTGCAGTTTAGTACATAGCTGGGGACCTTTAAACACTCTGACATAGTAATTTAATGCAAGTTTAAATATGCACTGTCTGAAATGTGTATGCTAAGTGTGTTGAAAAAAAAAACAATAGTAGAAATCATGATTTAAAGACAAATATACAGGAAACTTAAGATGTAGCTATCTATCTGCAGCCCCCCATTCAGAGTGGATGATTTACCGATTGTTTATATATGTGAATGCAAATATAAAAAACACTGTTCAAGTTCAGAGATGGTGTCCATCCATCCATCCATCCATCCATCCATCCATCCATCCATCCATCCATCCAGCCATCCATCCATCCATCCAGCCATCCATCCATGCATCCATCCATCCATCCATCCCTCCATCCAGCTATCCAGGCACAACTCCTTTTTTCCATTTTTACACATGGGTTCAGGGTGTCACTTCAACAGTGACAATCATCTAGAGCCAAGCCTGTCATGGTAGATCTTCAACACCACACACTCACATGCACACTCACACCTATGGCCAATTTAGAGTGTCTTATCCATCTACTGCATGTCTTTGGGATGTGGGAGGAAACCAGCACACTTGGAGGAAACCCACACAAACACTGGAGAATATGCAGAGTCCACAGCCAAGAATCAAACTGGGGAACTTCTTGGTGTGAGGTGACAACGCTGTCCACTGTAACACAGATAAAAGCTAAAGTGGAACTGCTAGAGAGGGTACAGAAAAAGGTGACCAGTATACTGAAAGAAATGACAAAAGAAAAGAGTCTAAATATGTTGTTGCTATATCCTCTGCCTATAAAAATAGGAATGACGGTGAATTATTTGGGTGTGCAAAATTATTGGAGAGTTGCAAAGGAAGGATTGGTGTAAGAGAGGAGGCATGACTTATACAAAGGTGATATTATTTCACAGTAACAGAGGTAAGTGGGCACACTGTCAGAAAAGATGATGAATAGCAAACCAGGGGAGGCACTGGAGGCACTAAGATGACACCAGGCAAACCAACACCTTGCATCTGCCAGCATTTTTAAAAATGTTTGTTTACAAGTCCTGGTGACTTTGTGGGAGAAGTCAAAGAAGTACCATAGTGATACTAAGGGACTTGGATGCTAGTGCAAATATGGGTTGTGTGCTACATAGAGTTGCATTATTTTAAATTAGAAATACAGTGCACTAAGGATTGCAGCTGTAGACTTCTTAAATCTTCTCATCCTCTTAGCACAAAACTTCAAGACAAAGTGCAAAAATAAATGGGAGAAAAAGGCCCAAACTCAGGGGCAGATTTTAATCATTGTTTTAGGACATTGATAGAATAACAACTTTTGCATTAGCATGAATTTTCTGAAGCATGTGATGTCTAACACTCAAACATCTCTCATTATTTAATGCCTCCAATCTTCAATGATTTGTAAAAGACAATGCAAATTTTATGACAAACATAAAAATATGAAGCCAAAATCTGGATATTTTCCGCAATTCTGAACAGTTGAGAGGTATGGCTTTTAGCTATTACTAGCGAGTAAAATCTGCATGCATTTAGATTACACTGAGTTCACAAACAAAAAAATTTCAGCAAAAACATTTTTCGGATTAAATAAAGGCATAGAAGTGAGTGGAAGGAAATCATTTCCATGTTTGCAATGTAGTCATGGCTGCACTCCGTGTATTTCTCTTCTTTCTGCTCCTTCTTTCTCTTGTTTTCTTTCACTCTCTCTCACATTTCTTTCTACTTCCCTTTATCTCTACATCTCTGTCTCTGTTTCTCCATGTTGTTTCATCACCCTCACCTTTTTATTCCTCTTTTTCCCTTCTGAGATCACTCATTTGAGAATGAGTATCTGCAGCTTCCTTATTGGCAAGTGCTGTTTGATGTAACTGTAGTCCCAACTCAGACTATTTTTTCCCCCTTTAAGATAGAAAGACTTATACATTTTTGTTATGACCTCATGCTCCAGTCTCACTTGTGGAACATTCTCTATGGGGTTTGCATTTGATTTTCCTTTTGTTTCCATGGAGATGCTGATGAATTAAACAGGTAGTCCTCCAAACTATGTGTAGGTGTGGGTGCAGAGTGTGTATGTGTGCTCTCAGACCTGAAATCTAACTCTCCCTATATTCAAGTAGATTATGATATAGTTTATAATACAGCTTGTGCTTGTCATATGATGAATAAACTCAAAAATATTTAAAAATGTCCTCTTATTTTGGCTGATATATTTTTGGCCATATTGTAGTCATTTCTGTATTTAAAGTGTTCTTTTTCTTGATCTACTGTGATGCACCATTTTCTGATAGTGAGCTCATTGGGTCTGATTTCATCAGCAGAGCATTTCTACCTGGAGCTCCATTGAAAACTGGCTGTGCCCTATTGGACTTTGTCAATCAACAAGCAGCAGTAAGTAGCATAAATGAAATTAAATAAATAAAATGAGGAAATGTAGTACCTCAAGGAGGAGAAGAACAGGCCTACTGTGTTTAGCAATACAATGTAAGATAAATATACAAAGGCATTTGAAAGACAAAAGGAGAAACGCTAGACTGTTTTCCCCATTATGATGCTTTTTGCACATATATATGACATCTGCTGTACTGCCAAGAAGAAAAGATAGTGATGACTAGGTTAAATGGCCCTTAGTCTACCATCCTTTCAGAGCATGCCTACATTGGAGAGATAGTTTAGCATGAGATGCACACAGTAACTCAGGTACTCAAACAATATGTTTTCTGTAGATGCCTCACCCAGTTGTCTGCCCTGTTTATTTATTTATTTTTTCTAGCAGTGTAAACTCTTTTGCATCTCTGTCTTTGTCGTTTCATCACCCTTGTCTCTTTAAACCTTTTTATTCCTCTTTTTCCCATCCAAGTTCACTCACTTGAGAATGTGTATCTGCAGCTTCCTTGTTGACAAGTACTGTTTGATGTAATTGTAGCCCCTTTTCAAAGTCATTGTTTTCCCTTAAGATAACAAGACATACATTTTCGTTGTTACCTCATGTTCCATTCTCAGGAGTGGTGGATTCTCTATGGAGTGTACATCCACTAAAATGTCAAACCAAGTGTTACTGACAAGACCTACCACAGGCCACTCCTGTTACCCCTGCCATAAACCACTACAAATATTTAAGACTAGTGACTGTTTATTATGGTAGGATTTTATCATATCAACATGGTAAAGTTTATATGTCTTCCAACTACCTGACAGCGCGACTGCTACGCCTACCTGACAACTCAACTGCATACTTACCATACTTAGCGTCTCTTCCTTAAAACAGTGAAAGGTCCTTCCATGTTACTTGTTGATTACTCTGCTGAACTGAAATGAACTCCATTACCTTTTCATCAAGATTTTTTCTGGGCTGTAGTTGTTTATAACATTTATTTACTTATATGCTTGTTGACTAGGTTTGTCCCACTAGGACAGCAGCCTCCCTTGGGGGGGGGGGTTCTGAGTGGGTATTCATACTAAGTAGGAAAAATGTGTCCAGACACTAGGGAACTTTTCCTACTGCTTTGAGCCTTTGTTTTTTATGTGTGGGTCATAGGATAACAAATGGAGATGAGTGTAGTATGGTGGAGGATGTTCATGATGGCAGTAATCTGAGATTATGATTAGCAGCGATCATGAAAGAGGATTGTCTGCTGAGTTGTGTGACTTGATGTAAAATGGTGAACCTTTTAGATGATGTTACTGCTTCATAGAGCAAAATTATGGATGAACGTGATGCTATTTGTCAACGGCAGCTGGTTCATGTCCTGCACATTCGTTAGTACAGGATAGTCTGCAGAGCAATGTAGAGCTGCTCAGTCTCCTCCACATCCGTTAGTACAGGATAGTCTGCAGAGCAATGTAGAGCTGCTCAGTCTCCTCCACATCCGTTAGTACAGGATAGTCTGCAGAGCAATGTAGAGCTGCTCAGTCTCCTCCACATCTGTTAGTACAGGATAGTCTGCAGAGCAATGTAGAGCTGCTCAATCTCCTCCACATCCATTAATACAGGATAGTCTGCAGAGCAATGTAGAGCTGCTCAGTCTCCTCCACATTCGTTAGTACAGGATAGTCTGCAGAGCAATGTAGAGCTGCTCAGTCTCCTCCACATTCGTTAGTACAGGATAGTCTGCAGAGCAATGTAGAGCTGCTCAGTCTCCTCCACATCCGTTAGTACAGGATAGTCTGCAGAGCAATGTAGAGCTGCTCAGTCTCCTCCACATCCATTAGTACAGGATAGTCTGCAGAGCAATGTAGAGCTGCTCAGTCTCCTCCACATTCGTTAGTACAGGATAGTCTGCAGAGCAATGTAGAGCTGCTAAGTCTCCTCCACATCCGTTAGTACAGGATAGTCTGCAGAGCAATGTAGAGCTGCTCAGTCTCCTCCACATTCGTTAGTACAGGATAGTCTGCAGAGCAATGTAGAGCTGCTCAGTCTCCTCCACATCCATTAGTACAGGATAGTCTGCAGAGCAATGTAGAACTGCTCAGTCTCCTCCACATTCGTTAGTACAGGATAGTCTGCAGAGCAATGTAGAGCTGCTAAGTCTCCTCCACATCCGTTAGTACAGGATAGTCTGCAGAGCAATGTAGAGCTGCTCAGTCTCCTCCACATTCGTTAGTACAGGATAGTCTGCAGAGCAATGTAGAGCTGCTCAGTCTCCTCCACATCCATTAGTACAGGATAGTCTGCAGAGCAATGTAGAGCTGCTCAGTCTCCTCCACATCCGTTAATACAGGATAGTCTGCAGGGCAATGTAGAGCTGCTAAGTCTCCTCCACATCCGTTAGTACAGGATAGTCTGCAGAGCAATGTAGAGCTGCTAAGTGTCCTCCACATCCGTTAGTACAGGATAGTCTGCAGAGCAATGTAGAGCTGCTCAGTCTCCTCCACATCCATTAGTACAGGATAGTCTGCAGAGCAATGTAGAGCTGCTCAGTCTCCTCCACATCCGTTAGTACAGGATAGTCGGCAGAGCAATGTAGAGCTGCTCAGTCTCCTCCACATCCGTTAGTACAGGATAGTCTGCAGAGCAATGTAGAGTTGCTCATTCTCCTCCACATCCGTTAGTACAGGATAGTCTGCAGAGCAATGTAGAGCTGCTCAGTCTCCTCCACATCTGTTAGTACAGGATAGTCTGCAGAGCAATGTAGAGCTGCTCAGTCTCCTCCACATCCATTAGTACAGGATAGTCTGCAGAGCAATGTAGAGCTGCTCAGTCTCCTCCACATCCGTTAGTACAGGATAGTCTGCAGCGCAATGTAGAGCTGCTCAGTCTCCTCCACATCCGTTAGTACAGGATAGTCTGCAGAGCAATGTAGAGCTGCTCAGTCTCCTCCACATTCGTTAGTACAGGATAGTCTGCAGAGCAATGTAGAGCTGCTCACAGAAGAATGCACACCTTCAGCATCAGCTATTAAATCGTATGTGTAAGCAGCCACCATAAAATATCACGAGATGCCAATCTCTCCTGTACGGCACATGCATCAGCCAGTAGTACATATACAAAAGAAAGATGGACAGCTCATTAATAAGCATTTTATTTGGAACAATATTGTCGGTCTTGTAGGTTTTCTATTAAAGATGTTAAAGCTATTAAACATATTTGGAAAGGATTTTTGTGAATTAACTTTTGAAACTATGGAAATTATTGAAAAATTGCTTAATGTGCCTGATACTAAAGCCTTTTGTACACCATAGGCAGATTACTCATTTCAAGGTATTCATTCACTTCAAAAAAGGACATTGTGTGATTTCATACTTCTGATATTGATTATAATGATTTGCTACAGATATTTTCAGAAATGTTTCATGGCATTTTTGATGTTCATAAAATTTGTGATGACAAAACTATGGAATGGCTCATGGGAGGTTTAGACTGAATTAAAATTGATGGTGAAATTAAATGTATTCCAAATTGTATTACACGTAGACAAAAAAGGTTATATGTTTTATAAAGGGCAGGTTAAAACCTGTTTTTATTGTGGATCTTTTTCACATATCACACAAATCTGACATAGGAGAAAATGCCTATAACAGAATGAAAGGGGATATTCTAATGCAGATTGCACTGTCTTTTGTAGGAAATGTCAACAGACAGGACAGTTTTAGTATTATATCCTTCTGCATTAAATCAGTACTAGATAGCTCTCTCCCCTTAATTCTGTTGAGAACCATTCTGCTGTCAAGATGGAAAAACAGAGTAAAAAAGAATTCACCAATAAAGAAAGCATAAACGAGGAAGACAAAGAGGCTATAGAAAGCAGTACAGGCCTGGTAAACGAGGATTGTAAGAATGATGCTCAAGGTGTGAGTGTTGGTAAAAAGGCAGATAATGATATTAGTGATGTTACTTATGACAATGAGCTTAAACTAACAGTCATGGTGACAAAGTCCAAAAAATAAAGTTAATAAAAGATGCCAAAAAATAAAAAAAGGAAAGAGATCTTACTACAATCTGCTCCTTAAATGTTAATAGTATTGTTAATGAAGTGCATACATAAACTATATTGTTCTTCATTAAATTCCTTCAGGTTGGTATTTGTTGTGTTTTAGATGTTTTTCATTTGATTCAGATAGAACAAAATAAATTACATGTGTTATATGACGGCTCAGTGTTTTGGAGTTTTAGTAGAGCTACTTGTTGAGGCATTGCCATTTATGTAAGCTTCATATAACTACACCAGCCATTACTGTGCGTAGTCCTGAAAGAGCTGTGATTTGTGACAGTATCTCTTGGACCTTTGTTTTTCACTAATTGTAGAATATGCTTAAAATGGTTTAATACAAAGGGCAGATTTTTTTTTGACAACTTAAAACCTTATATCTCTGTAAACATGAACATTTTTTAATTGCAAACTAGAGAAACATACGGGTAAACCTAATAAAGCTTGGGCCATATTTAGGATATACTTATTAAAGAGGCATACGTAAAAGACAAATACACTAATTCGTAGTTTTTGAATTATTGCATATTTTTCAATATGGACATACCGATGTCTGGATTATAGATCTCATGGTTATATATATGCAAATAGGCAAAGATTTGTCTGTTATATAACAAGGAAAGGGTATTAAAAAACTTAATTGTTGAGTCTTAGAGATGGATTCTATGTAGGAAAATGTGTTATTGTTGTGGAATGGTAAATAGAATGAAAGGAGAATGATGCATGAAGATAAATATGGTTCCTCTACAAGCACTTGAGTCCCAATCACTCAAAACCCGCTATCTCAAAGCAGTGAATCGAACATCTTGTAGCTCATTAAGGCTGCTGCTCATGCTCAAACTCAAATATGAGTCTGGGCAAGCAGCTGCCGCAACTTACCTGACAAATTATTCAAGTCTGAGTGAGGTAAGTGTGGCGACCATGGAGAAGATGTGTAAGGGGGTGTATTTTACAGTAAGGGGGAGAGACAAGGTAGTTTTATAGATAAGGAGTGAGATGAGAGATTTAGGGTTATGCAGGGTTTTGGGAATTTTGGTGTAGGAAGGTGGAGAGTTTTAAGTTTAGGGAACAATTGGAAACATTAAGGATAAGCAGTGTGAGTGTAGTTTTATGGTAAGGGAAGAAGAACAGGAGTTGGGAACTGGGTGGGAATTTTAGGGTTAGAATTAGTGTTCTGGGAAGGCTATAGAATGCTATAGAACTGGGTGTTGAGAGGGTACTTAGCAATGGGAGACTGAGCTAGTGGGAGTTCAAGCACTAGCTTTTCCGAGTAAGTGTGCCATGAGCTACTAGCACACAAGCACCTATATATATATATATATATATATATATATATATATATATATATATATTTATATATATAGTTTACTTTATATGTGCATAATGCACATATGTGAAAGTGACTTGTGCAAAAGGACGTTTTCTATTTTTCGGTTAGCCGAAAAAAAATCGAATGTACAATGAGCGAATGCACAGTGACATTCACTCATTGCAGATTTGGCATTTTGGGTGTGTAGTGCACTATAGTGGGGATCAGGAAATGGATCCTTTCCCCACTGTAGTGCAATCTCGGAGTTAGAATATTAAAGTATGGTGGTGTGGGGGCACAACCCCCCCCACATGGGATGCAGGGGGGCTTGCCCCCTGCATTACATTGTGTGTTCGACATCGGAGTTCGAAACTCAGTGAATCTGCTGTTCGATTTGCTGAGTTTCAAACTTCCATGATGTTCGACATCCAGAATTCGGCATTTCGCTTCACCCAACTGGCTGATCAGAAACATGGTTTTCAACATTTCAAAGGTAAATTATATACATATATATATATATATATATATATATATATATATATATATATATACACACACACACACACACATATACATGCGCATGCACACACTCACACACACACACACACACACACACACACACACACACACACACACACACACATATATATATATGTATATATAATTGCACTGAATGCTCATGAATGTTCTTACAGGCATGTTTTACAACCTTTTGGCTTTTTTCCATGTTGGCTTTGTAACTCAATTGTTAGAGCACTGATCTAGCAAACCAGAGGTCATGATTTCAAATGTCATCAAGGTCTAGACCTGTTCTTTAAAATAAGAACATTAGTTTTAACCATCTAACCTGATACCATAGTCATGGGTGACTTTAATTACCCCACTATTAACTGGGAATCCTATACAACACCAAACGTACATGCACAGAGATTCCTGGACTTTGTAAGCACAAACTCCCTGGACCAGATAGTCAATACACCAACTAGAGGCACAACCATATTGGATCTGGTCCTCACTAATATGGGAGAGTGATGCACACCCCCTACTGTAATGCCTTCCCTGGTAAGGTCAGACCACAAAAATAAAAAAAAGTAAAAATAAAACCTGGACGCCCAACTAAACCTGGAATATTCAGTAACTGTTCTAAGGCTAACCTCCTGCTATTAAGTGAGAACCCGGCAAAATGTCAAGCCCCCATAAACCCTGAGAACACTTCTGCCTATGTAGAACTGTTCACAGAAACCCTGTACAAGCATGTTAATAGCTGCATAGAAGCAGCTGTACCTACCAGGAAGAAGTACAAAACTAACTCAAAAAACAATCATAAAATCAATTGTCTGTATAACAGGAGCAAGAAAATCATGGCAAAACGTAGGAGGTGCAGCACCCAACAGGATAAAACCACACTTATCAAATTAAACAAACAACTCAGAGGGCAAATAAAGTCTACCAACACCAAATATGAGGTAAGTTTAGTCTCCCAGGCCAGGGACAACCACAAAACATTCTTTAGCTATGTCTGCAACCTCAAAGCAATACACAATTGTGTGCAGAGCTCATTGTAAATGGAGCCACCTATATGGAGCCAGAAGATATACCAAACCTCCTGGCTGATAAATTCAGTTCCAACTTTACCCCTCTCTTCCCCCTCAAGTATCCCTCAGGAAATATCAAATATAACTCTCCCTACTATCACTAGGGAACATATCCTTAATGCTCTCTCTAAGACCAATAACACTGCATCAGTGGGCCCAGACAATATCCCAGGATGCCTTCTAAATAGCAAGAATCATGACATATCAGGACCTCTGGAATTGCTATTTAATTGTAACCTTCAAAATGTTTTTTTGCATCATGAATGGAGGAAGGCAACAGTCATCCCTCTACACAAGGGTGGGCCATCTACATACCCTGGAAACTACAGACCCATAAATCTCACTAGTCTTATATGTAAAGCCATGGAAAGAATTATCATGGAGATGATCATATAGTAAACCTTGAGACACTGGACTCAACCCAGTTCAGTTTCATAAAGGGCAGATCATGCCTACTCAACCTGATGGACTTCTTTGAGAAGGTCACCAAAGCAATGGATGAGAGCAAAATCATTCACACTGTCTACCTTGACCTGGCCAAGGCATTTGACACAATACCCCATTGAGCATTGCTGACAAACTCAAGAGGTTAGGTACAGACCCGTATATTACCCAGTGGATAGCCAACTGGCTCACAGACAATACCCAGGAAGTTAGAAATGGGTAGTCCATCTCTACAAAGAGGCCAGTCACAAGTGGAGTCTCTCAGGGATCAGTCCTCAGACTGCCACTTTTTGGCATTTACTTCTTAGAAGTCAAGGCCAATGTCAGTGGTCTCTGGCTGTCTTAATTTGCAGATGATTGCAAATTAGGAGCTGTCATTGAATCTTACACTGACACAAATGTTCTCCAGGAGGGGCTGACACAGACAAATAACTGGTTGCAGAGCCATGAACTAAAACTAAATGCCAAGAAATGCATAATAGTATCCCTGGGAAGTCATCCATCCCTGGTAAGTGTCATATGGACAACACACTCCTTAGATTTGACCCAGTAGTCAGGGACTTAGGGACACACATAGACAGTAATCTAGCCTTTGACCATCATGTGTCTACAGTGGTGAGAAAATCATTCTATGTTGCACAACTTATAAACAAAGGTATGGCACCTAAGTCCAAAGAATTCATTGTTCCACTGTATTAAGCATTCATCAGACCTATCATTGAGTACAGTGTCCCATTTGGTATGTACCAAATCATGCATATCCAACAATTGGAACATCCACATAGGTTCCTCACTAAAAGAATGAAGGGTGTAAGTAAAATGTCCTATACAGACTGCCTCAAGGCCCTATCCCTGTATTCTGTCTCCTACATGCTTTTGAGGGGAGATCTATTCCTGGCATACCGGGCATTGTCAGACCCCACTCTTATGGATCTCCTGCATATCCAGAAAACAAACAGCACCAAAATTACCCATTCTAAAGACTTAAACCTTGCCTGTAATATAAATAGGACCTGCTGGAGAGATAGGTATGTATCCACGAGATTACCACATATATGGAACAGGCTCCCCACTCATTTGAAGCATAGTTCCTCCCTAATCCAATTCAACTTGAAATTCATCCCTGGTTTGGCACCTATGTCTCTAATGGACACAGGTAACCTGTAAATGGTTAATCTGTCAGGCCTATGCTTACACATATCAAAGGTATCAAAACTTGTCAGAGATTTCGGATGAATGTCTAGGATTAAAAAGGCCCTTGTAGTCGTTAGCTTAGTAAACACCTATGAACCTATAAAATTATGTGAGATTGTGGAGCAGCTGGTTTAGGAATTTGCCTTTAATCTCTCTGTTGTGTGATCTTGGGAGTCGGTATGTATAATATGCAGGAGGTGTGGGTGCCACTCAAATGGGAGGTGCATCTGGGCTTGTCCCCCTGCAAAAGAATATTGCTTTTTTTACTCTTTTTCACCAATGGATTTTCCAGTATGAAACTGCTTCAAGAAGATTGTCAGAAGAATGTTGTTTTACACAAAACGATGGCTGAAAACTAGGCAAATAAAAAACTGTCTTTAACATGCACATATGTACGTATGTGTATATATATATATATATATATATATATATATATATATATATATATATCTCAGTGGAAAATGCTTTCATGTTGCAATGACTGATGGCAAACAGGAGCCAGATGCCATGAGTGCTGGTAAAGAGTTGGAAGTATTTTTAGATGCACAAGGAGAAAGCAGGATCCAGAATGCTGGTACAAGCTACAGTGAAGGAGGCAAGTTGCAGAAACAGAAAACTCCAGCAAGACTGGGAAGTGAAAAAAACATGCAGCTGCTGGTGCTTCAAGCTGAAATTATAGTATAAAGCAGCAGAGTGTAAAGAGAAAAAGATAAACTGCAGTAAGAATTCAAAGAAGAAATGGAGATTCTATTAGCTGGTATGTTGTTTGTGATTCTCTAGTGGTATCACTTGGCTTTTTTCTCAGGGATTTAAATAGATAAATTCAACAATATGTGATTCGTACAAAGGAGCATTCCCTCACTTGAGCATTCCTTCTTTTTTACACCCATAAAAACTTTTCAACAAAATCAGATTTCAAACTTTTGAGTTACAGCCATAACTATCTGTCTGTCTATCTATCTATGGGTACATGACATGGCACCAAAAATCTGTTTCACAGAAAAAAACATAAAAAAACAGACTAACTGAAATCAGAATAACATTAAAGCAAGCCACAAGCCCCCTACACCCCCACTAACTTCAGTATACCAACTCTGACATCCCACTGTATTGGAAAAAAGGGAAAACTGCCCTATCCTCAGTATTCAGTGATCTCAAAGAAATGCTGGTCTTCCATCTTTTCTTTTTGGAGTGCATTTTATTTAGTAACACACACACAAACACACACACATACACACCAGTAGCACAGCTATTTGGGGGAGTGTGGTCAGCTGATCCCAATCTCTCTTTAATGTAATATCAGCTTTTAAAAGCTGGTATTGCTATAGCTCTCAACCTTCCATCTCCAAAATGAGGAACAGTAGCCCTCATAATATAGAACAAATGGGCAAAGTGAGGAACACAAACTAATGACTTACTAACAACTTCAACAAGGAAGGTCATATGATGGTTAAAATAGGCTGGTTTTACTTATAAAAAATATGTTTAATGAATTAATATGATTTATTTCTATTTACCATGGATATCAGTTAAAAATTGCTAACACTGTGTGAATGTGGAACTTCGAGGAACATAAATGTTTTAAGACCCAAGATGAGGTAAGTTCCCCATAATGAGGTATACATGAAAGGTATGGGTATTGCATTTGAGTCAGATTTGAGCACTGTAGTGCTCCACGTGTGGTCTAAACTGTAGCATTTTGCTACACAATTTAAAAAAAAATTAACTAAAACCATAGCCCTGTAGAATTCCATGCCGGCAGGGTATAAACAATAGCAGCTGTTTGCTAAATTTGTAGCAAGCAGTTTAGAAGAATTTTTTTTTTTTTTAAACTAACATGAATGCTGTAGTGGTCTGTGCAGGCAGGCTATAAACTATAGCAACTGTTTGCTCCATTTGTAGTAAATAGTTTTCTACAGTTTAAAAGAAGAAATATTTTTTAATCAAATATGCTGAAGGCCTGAATGGCTGGGGCAAGAGGGAGAGGGAGGCATATCATGCAACTGATCATCTGGTTGGTGTGCCAGTAGAATGAACATCTGTTTTTTTTTTTTTTTGCTGTTAAAGGGTAGCGGGGGATGGGCACTGGTTCTTAGTACCGGCCAAGGCCATCTGTTGAGCCATCTATACTTTTGTCACACACGCACACACAAGCACCCCCCCCCCCCCAACTCACACAGATGCAAACACACACATATACATTTATATACAAATATGGAGATCTATGTGTGTGGGGGTCTATGTTGTGTGCATTCATGTGTGTATGCGTGTGTTTTCCCTGAAAAGAGGGCTGTAACAAATGCTTTTGTAATGATATTGTCACATTTATAGTTCAGAGTACTAGCAGAGGAAGTACATTGTCTTGTCTTCTGCATACTATTAAACAGTTTTAAAGTAAAGCTTGCAGATCATCTCCTCATGTTTATCTCATTGTTTCTTGTATTTAGCATTCAAATGTTACACTGTAGACTGAATGAAAGTGATCAAATTCATAACAAGCAAATATCAAAACGTAGAAAAGGACAACAGAAGTCTATTATTGTCATTACAGTCATATGGGGAAAGTATAAAGTCAGAACTCCAGCAACAGATAACTACATTAAATTCTTTGTACCTTAAAATTAGATAAAAATGCACATTGGTACCATTTTCACCCATAATCCACTCCCCTGACAATACAATCCCTTCACTATATCAAATTCCCTTTTACATTCACCACCCCAGTAGTGCATTTATTGCACATATCTCAGGTATTCCTGTATGACATCACATACATGCACGGTGCACCTTCATAGTTCATTCTTCATCACACTTCATTGTACCTTTCTTGTTGAATGATGATGATGGTGATAATTCTGTGATACAGTTGTTCATTCCTGAAATAATCATCTTACACCATCAAGAACACAGAAGTTCTTAAATCAAAAGTTGATGAGCTCTTTAAAGAATATAAGTTTGGCTAACTGAGTTGGTGGGCTAATATGGAGTAACATCCCTTGCCATTGCATAATGATGAAGAGGATGATTTGGCCAGAACAAGATGCTTTTAATCATTTTCTTTCCACTTATGTTAGTTACTTCCACCTGTAAGCTAAGAAAAAAGTTAACAGTGCTAAGAAAAAGATACTTATTTTTGTTACTTAAATAAAGTAAACAGCATTCTTCTTTGGCATAAACAAAAGCAGATGGTACTTTCATTCATTTGTGACTTTGATTCTTGGCAAATGAGTTTAGTTCCTGCATGAGTGAATACAGCATACAACAGAATATGTCCATCCTTATCACTACTGCAGTATTCTTTACTCTTGGGATAGCCTGCCAAGAGTATTCTAACATCCAACCGGCATACCATAGCATTTACATCTTCCAGGCATCAGATGTCAGATGTATGTCCTAGGCACAAGGTGTAAGCAGAAGTGTAGTTAGGGTGGGGTGAAAGGGGCAATTGCCATGGATACAAAGGGTTGGGGTGCGCACTGACAATCCATCATCATGCACAAATGACATCTCTTTCTTTAGGGCAATACTGGCTTTTAAAATCCAGTATTTCATTTGCAGTCAAACCTGAATGCTGCAGCACTCTCTGTGTGGTCTAAACTAAAGCAACTGTTTGCTGCATTTGTAGCAAGCAGTTTGCTACACTTTACAAGAAAACATGTTTTTTTTTTTCTGCTGTTGGGTGTGGATTCTGACTTTAATAACTCAATAGCTACGATGTAATAATTTAGTTATTACAGTGAAGTGTTTTTTTTCTGTCTTCAGAGGAAGAGCTAAGTTTGGGGGGGGTCATAGTTTTCATCCATTCAAATTTTGGAGTATTGAGTCTACCTTCAGTGTGCTGCTTTTTTTTTTCATCAGTTTAACTGTGTTCTTTGTGATTGCTGTTCATAGTTTTCATCCTCTCAGTGCAAGAAATCTGGACAAAGCCTAAAAATAATGGGGGGAAACAAAAGCACAAAAAATAGGGATAGATTTTAAATATTGTTGTTATAAACTTAAAAAAAAGTTGCTAGAATAGCATGGTTTGTGTCAGAACGTATTTTCTGAAGGAAATGTTGGTCATTATTTAGGGACTTCAGTCTTCAGTGATTTACCTAACAGCCACACATTTTAAGTACAAACCAAAAATATGAGCAAAAATCTTGACAGTTGAAAGGTATGGGGGGGTGGATGTAAAGTGAAATTAGTTAAGGTTATTACAATGAAGTAATATTTTTTTGCTCTTAAATGGAAAAGCAAACTAGTGGGGGGGCAGGAAGTAAGTGCTTTTTTGTTTTGCACTTTACTTATGAGCTTGAGAAGGTGGGGGGGGGGGCTGGCTTGTAGTATCAGCTCAGTGTACTGATTGAGCCACTACACTTCTGGGCATAAGGTACATATGTGATGTATGGATGCCTAATCATCAGAACCTTTTTGCCAGCACTCCAAACACTACCTCTGAATTTGGTCTATCTGCCATTCACCAAGCTGATTTATCTTCCAAATCTTCTAAATATATGTGCCCGTTTTGGGTTCCTTCCTTTCCTTTTTCCCAGAAAAACCCACTCAGAGTTCTAGAAGCCAAAACCTTCTTTTCCTGACAAACCTGCTCCTGTTTAACATTCATACTCCCCTCCCTTCAGAGAGAGTCATCTGTTCCTCAGGCTAACTTTTCTTTTCTGTTTGGCAAGAGATACTACAGAGTTCAAGGTTCTCTCCAACCTCCAACATGGTTATTTTATGGCTTGGAAGCCCCTCTGACATTTTCTGGCCTTCCTCAGCTGCCTCCTTGCTAGCTTCATCATTTTCCTTTGGTTCTTTGAGATCTGTTGGAACAGGGAACTCTCCAACTTTTCCCTTGTTTCAACAGGGAACTGTTTTTCCTTCCAGTATGTATCTTGTTCTCTGGAAGGAGGAGTTTTGGGGTCCCATCCTAGACCTAGCCTTTCTCAACACCTTTTTCAAGGTTCCTTTTTTAGAATGTTGTCTCTTCAGATACTTTTCCAAAGGCTTTTCTGGATTTGTAGGACACTTACATCCATATTCTTATTCACTATCTCTTCCAGGCATTTTTACAGTTCTCTGTTTATTCCTCTCATTATCAGTTTTCTGATTTGCCTTTTGGTCTTTCTGCAGATCCAAGAGTATCTGCCAAATGGCTGGACCATTTGATGGCCTTCTACAGACTTCACAGAATTCAGATATTCTCTTATTTGGATGACCTTCAAATTCAAGCTTCCTCTCAACAGCTCTTGCTACAAAATCTACTGTTTTTCATGTGCAGTGTGGGATTCACCCCAACTTCAAAATGTCTGTGTTGACACCCTATCAGGACCAAGTGTCTTAGGTTGCAGGATTCAAAACCATCCCAGTGTTGGCTTGCCTCCCACCTCTAAAGATTCTCCCTTTGACTGCTTATTTCCAGTTTCTTATTCCTCTTCCAGTTCTTCCTGCAAGGGAATTTCTCCAAGACCTGATGTACATGGCATCATTTTGGCAAATTCAACATGAGGGAATTTCAGTGGTATCTCAAGACTGTTTGGCTTCAGCATTGCAAGTCTCTGGAGTATCTGGTCACTATCTTACCTTTTCTCAGTTTTGAACTACACTGGTGGATTCAGGAGATTTCTTTAAATCCAGGTCTGACTTTTCAGGTTCCTCTCCCTTTTCAGGAGCTGTACATGGATACTTCTGATCGAGGCTGGGCAGCTTCCTCCAACAGCCTGAAAGTCCTGGGTCTTTGGTCCTATCAATAGATATCAGACTAAATCAACATTAAAGAGATGAGGGCTTTAATCCTAGATCTTGATGCCCTTCAGTCGTTTTGGTTTCCAGGTCCTCTAAAGGTTTTTGCAACAATACCACAGACATGTGGTACATCAACAAGCAAGGTGGTGAAAAATCTTAGCTTCTTTGCAGGGTGGCTCTTCAGGCTTGGGTTTTGCAATGCACCATCACCTGTATTTTCAGGTGACTTACATGCCATTTAGAGCATAGTCCAGTGGGAGACACTTTGAGCAGGTCCAGAACACATCCTGTTGAATGAATGCTTCACAGGGAGGTATTTATGGATATTTTACAGTGATGGGCTACTCCTCAGGTAGATCTTTTTGCCTGCCCTTTGAACAGACACCTTCCCGACTTCTGTTCCAGAGTGCTAATTTCTTTGTCTTGGAGATTGGACACCATATCTTTTTCTTGGATGGTATGTTTCTGTATCCTTATCCTACTCTTCCTCTTTTTCACAGGGTCTTGCACAAGATCATGTGGGACACACCCAGAATCTTACTGGTGGCTCACTTTTGCCTAGACAGCATTGGTTCCCCTTTTTTTCACCTGATCAGGGACAGTCATCACGTGTTACCTCACAGAATGGCTCCTCTCACAAGACAAGGGATCTGTCATTCACCCACACTTGTCCACACTTCAACTGACATTTTGGGTGATAGGATTTTGAATAATTTCAGGCAACAGTTTTCTGAAGATAGGCTTTGGGTGTTGCAAGAGGCCAAAAAAAACACTACTAGAAATTTTTGTGATGTAATATGGAAGAGAATTTCTATATGGTGTCTCAAGCATGACTTGGAACTTATTTCTGTGAGTATACCTACAGTCCTTTCTTGTTTTTGTGAATTGAGCAATGCTAGTTTGGCATATTCCACTGTTAAAGTTAATTTTTCTGTAATTTTTCCTGTTTGCCTCTGAGTCCACCTTTGGCTTTCAGTTTTGAAATTAAAGAATTCTTAAAAGGCGTCCTTCATATTGGGCCTCCAAGAAAACCTATTCCTCCTCCTTGGAAGCTTAATTTTACTGAAAAATTGACTCAGCCCTCTTTTGAGCCTGACTTAGCTTCTTCCCTGCAACATTGTACTTGGAAGTCTGTATTATTAGTGGCTCTTCATTCTGCCAAGAGGTTTTCTGAACTCCAAGCTGTCATGGCGGCTCCTCATTTTTTTTGTTTTTTCACAAGGAAATGGTGTCTCGTCATACCCAAGGTGGTTAATGATTTGTCCTTGAATTAGTCCATTAATTTTCCCTCATTTTTTCCTTCTCTGCAGACTTCTAGCAAGAGAGTACTACATACCTTGGATTTACATAGACAGCTCAGATATTAGTTAGATAACACAAAACATATCAGAAAATCTGAGCAAATTTTTTTGCTTCCTTTCATGCAGGTAAATTGGGATTGGCAGCGTCTAAGCCAACCATCTCCTCCTGGATTTCTAAAGCCATTTCCTTTAGTAATTCTTTTCATGGCAAGCAGCTTTTCTCTTCTATTTGTGCTCATTCTACCAGGGCAGTAACCTCTTCTGATGCTTTTTTAAGGGTCTGGATATTAGATCCATCTTGGAAGCTGCCATGTGGTCTTCTGTTCGCAAGTTTATGAAACATTGTAAGTTAGATGCCATTTCCAGGGTTTTCCAAGGCTGTCCATGGGTTTGTGGAAGGCTGTTCTCTGCCTTCCTCCTCCCATACTTTCCAGTAGCTTTTGTACTCTCACAAAAGTAAAGAACTCTGCAACAGTGATAAGGGTGTTGTGGAAAACCTTACCATAACAGTAGATGTAATACTTCTCACTGTTGCAGTATTCAGTCCCTCCCACCCTCCTTCCCCATATTGTTTTCTGTTGCCCTATTTCTGGCTAAGGGGTCCCTATTCCATTGTTATCTCTTTCTGATTCCCTTCCTGAATGTGCATATTATTGTTTTTTTCTCTACCTTCCCCAGGGGTACATGCTTAACGGCACATTTTCATGCCTGCTTCCAAGTACCTCAATGCCAGCATTAGGGGTTTATCATTTAAGAAACTAATTTAGTAGCATCACAAGACCTTTTGTGGAGGTTATACCATTTTACTTGCATTGACTTTTGATGTAACTAAAGAAAGAAATATATTTTTATTTATAACTATCACTGTCAACTGGCTAAATGAACTGGTCTGAAGACCCTTTTCAGCCATGACTGATGCCATTGGCCATAGGCAGAAATTATATGGTATATACGTTATAGAGCAGTGGTAACATAACAAATGACAACAAATAGTTCAAGGGCAAAAATGAAAACAATGACACAATCTATTAATCAAGTTATATAACATCAGTAACATAACAAAAGACTTATTTATTTTATTTTTATTTATTTTTACATTTGTTAACTGGGTTAGTCCAACTGGGAACAGAGAGCCCTTTTTCAGTGGAGACTTGAGGAGAAAGCTCCAGGAAAGTAATTAAAAAAAATAAGTTTGGTTATAAAGAAATAGCAGAACATGCATGTTCACTTCATGCATCCAGAAAGAAAGAATGTACTAGCAGAATGATAAAATAAGTTATTTAGGATTTCAAGAAAGAAAATACATTGCAACATTTTCTGTATACATTTATTAATGTGTACAGGGTTGTGTTGACTCTTTGATATAATTAACATAAACGTTCAGTATATCTCACACAAACTATTGAATTTCAGTTTTAACATCAACAGTATGATGCTCCAAAAACAAATGCTTTTGTCTGTGTGTGTGTGTGGGGGGGGGTAAGTCCTAGGACCCCCCACAGCCCCATGGCTATAAATATATTAAGGTCGGGAATACACAGCAGTGGGGAAAAGGGCAAATTCACTTATTCCCACTATTACCGAGTCTAAACAAAACAGGGTTTCCACCACCCAGTCACAATGTGA
>NC_056740.1:112347617-112350117 GCF_019279795.1 Protopterus annectens | reverse complement strand
GTGTTTAAATGGATCCTTAGCAGTTCTCACTATAGGTCAGACTTCCTTGCAATTAAGATTGCATTGATAGCTTAAACTGGATGACTCGACCAGGACTGTAATAAAAGTATCACAGTACTGGTCTGTCTTCATTAAAACTTGGAGTTTTAGGTACGAAGACCAAATAATTTATCAGAAGATACCACGTACTATAATCTGTTTTATTTATTTGTTTTTGTATCTGTCAGGTTATTAACTAGCTAAGTGAACTGACTTTGATATCTTTTAAGCCATAACCCAAGTTCAAAGGTAAAAATGGAATGACAGAAAATAAGAATACCCTCAGTAGTTTGTATATCACATGCATGTATGTTTAGTGACGATCCATCATCTGCTGAAGGAACGCGCCTTCCATAGTCCTATTTTCTAGGAGATCGGGTTGATGAAGAAAGCTGGTTACAGTTAATGACACAATTTGCAATATATCACAAAATCTGTTTCAGCAAATTCCCATGAGCCTTTGCTTTTCTGCAAAGAGAAAGTTTCCTCATGAAATAGAATGAGTGTATGCCACGCTGATAAAGCTAGACTAGCAGAGCTAAGCAACTAGTGTTAGTAAATGCATACATCTTTTTACAAGAGTGGAGTTACAGGAACTAGTTATAAACTATATATCTGTTGCAGAATGTATGTATATTTGTGCAAAACAGCCGCAAACTAGTGCTGAGGGACATAGACAAACTGTTTCTGGACGTCTTATATATGTTATTTATTCATCATGTCTTTTGCCTTTTCCCGGTTAGGGGTCGCCACAGTGGAACTCCGGTCCACTAATGATTGGCAGTGGATTTTTATGGTGCCAAGGTGCCAGCCTGCGTTTATATCACGTTATTGAAAGATGAAAATAGCAAATGCTATTTCATCGGCTCGAAAACATCTAAACATGAAAATATCAAACATTCAAAACAGCAAATTTTTTCCCATGGAAAAAATTTGCTGCTCCGAAACACATACACACAACATAAGCACATAAAACCAACAGCAACCACACACATACACTTAAATTCCTACATCTAATGCTACACTAAACTGAACATACACTACTATCTACCCACTTACCTTAACCCAAACTCTAACCCTAAGGTCCGTCACTATCGCACACTCACCCAACCCGCGCCGTAACCCTAACTCACTTAAACCGCCCCTAACCCTAAAGTCTGTCACTATCGAACACATGCCTAACCCACACCGGAACCCTAACTCACTTAACCCACCCCTAACCCTAACGTACAAACAATTGCACACTTACCTGAACCCAACCGGTAACTTTCCACCACAGCACTAAGAATAGTGAAGCCACAGAAACAGCCAACTGAATTCTTTCCTGAGAAAATAATTTGCTGTTCTGCAGCTTCGCTATTCTTAGCATTCACTGAATAATGTTTGATATCAGAACATTTGAAGGTTTAATACTTCAATGTTCTGATATAGAGCTGCCAGGCCAATGCCCAACCTTCAAGGAAGGCACACCCATTCACACACGCATCTACCTGTATGTCTTTAGACGTCATTTCACCATGGGGAGGACATGCACACTCCACACAGAAGGCGCTCCAGCCAAGAATCTAACGGGAGAACCTCTTGCTGTGAGGTGACAATGCTAACCACTGCACCACTGTGAGAATATTTTCTAAATCATAAGATTAAGGCCACTGTCAGTTTTCAAAAATCTGTTTCAAGATAGTAATCTTTTTAATCTTTAATTATCCATTTAAGATCTATTATATTAAAATATTTGTTTTAAACTGTAAAAATAAATCACCAGTACTGGATTTCCTAAACATGGTTGTCTTCTGTTTCTGACCATGGCATCTGTTAATTTTGCTCCCTGACACTTCATGTTAAAAAATACTCTAATATAACATTTCCAGACATAACCAATGTAACGCCCATCCAGCCACATTATTACATTAGTCAGATGACTGGTCTTGCTACACATAAAAATGAATGAAAGAATGAAAGTAGTATTTTGCAATTCAAGATCAGGATTCTGCTAACCTCACTGCACTTAGTCATAGATGTTAAATGAGTTTCTCCTATAGCTTTTGAGAAATAATAAAATTCTTAAACGTACAGTGCCACAGTATGGCTTTGTCCCACTCCCTCTCAATAAATACATCACACCAATAAACACATCCAACACCAGAGGGGGAGCAGAAGAGGGCAAGCTTGTCCCTCTTCTCTGCCCTACCCAGACTGATAAAATAACCACAGTCCCCCACTATTCCACCAAAATAGGCTCATGCCAAAATGTGATTCCTTACCCAGTTGCATTTACATAAATCCCCTTAAGTCCCTCCTTACATCATTTCCTCCTAATCATCCCTCATTCCCATTTATCCCTTTCCTCCCCTCCTGCCCTCTTAACTCCCACTAATATTATCTAATCCTCTTCTGAGGATGTCCCTGGAGATGTCCCTGAAAAAATGGGTTTGTTAGCAAACCGCATTTTACTATTTTT
>NC_056740.1:112167617-112345117 GCF_019279795.1 Protopterus annectens | reverse complement strand
CACTGTGGGAACAGAAGTTGTGAGGGAAACGTTTTAACATTGTGCCTTAACAGCACTTGGGGTGGGACTTGATACCAGTGAGAAGTTTAAACATTGTGCTTTAATAGCATTTCATGGCAGAGGAACAGTAGTTACCAGGGATGCTGTTCATATCATGCCTTACAGATCCTTAATATTAAAAAAATAAATAAAAATAAGAAAGACAGGATGAGTCGGGGGGGACACTAGATATCATGGATACTCTATACAGTGTGCCTTCCATCTCATTCAGTGGTTATAATCATGTGCACCCCCACTAGATACCAGGGCAGACTTGAGTCTGTAAAAAAATATATAAAGTGAAGAGGGGGGTTGAACTCTGCACCTGCTGCAAAAGGCACCTGAATAGTTAATCTATTCGAGTAGTTATGTTTGTTTTACATCATAAGAGGTGTGAAGCTCAAATGTCTGGAACAGTCTGATTCTTACAACAGTCCATGACTCATGATGGACTGTGTGAGATGTAAAAAGCTGTGAGGCACACTAGACAACATCGGATAAATTATTTAAACTCTTAAAGTGACTCACTTAAAAAGTTAATAGAGCAACAGGTCTAACATCAATATGCAGTCTACGACATGAACTAGAATGAAACTCGAACATCTGGCTTTGGCAATTGACTGTATGGATATGTGACTTATTAGAGCAGGGAGAAAAAATAGGAAGAGACATCAGACATGTCTCAACTCTTGGATAGGTAAGAGGTGGGTGAGGGTGTAAGTGTGTGTGTGGGGGGTGTGTGGGTGTGTTTGAATGTGTTTATGTGTAGGGGAGAGAATGCGGGGTCCCTATGCTATTGTGATGCATAGGCTGCCAGTGTTAACTACCATAGGAAAGTACTGACTAGCTCTAGCAGTTGTTAATGACAATTCAGCTAATGTGCCTGTTGGTTATAAAATAGTCCACTGGTGAAATAATCCTGTTTTGCCTCAACTTTTAGCATGGGTGTTTGGGCTGTTACCTGGATCTTCTAGAAAATTAGACTCTACCTCCACACATATGCTTTGCTTTCCCAGAGTCTGACCTAGTACTGACATATGAGTAGTAAATAGAAGTTTTAGCCCTTTGTTTCCTATTTCCTTTCCCTCCCTCTCTCTCTATTTTTTTTTTGCAGATGTTTCTCTGCACATTTTGACTTTGACTTTGTGTAAAATTGTCTATTATTTAATTGTGATGTTTGTCATAACATCTGTTAAATCTACTTCATGACAGTGCAAAATTATGAAATTGTGAGAGATGACAGCTTCCATTAGTTCATTTTGTGGTATTCATTATTAGCCAAATGCAGAAAAGATTCCCTTACAATCTTGCATGAACATTAGTAGTGCAAAAGATACAATGATATGGTGACAGTTCAGTTTCTGGGTGTGATAGTTCTTTAATTGAAACAATAAGTCAGAGTTATCTGGGTAGGTTATGCTACTTCAATTATATCCTTCAGCAACATAGTTAACAACAAATTCATTTACTGAAGCATTATTATTACAATACATGCGCATACACACATATGCAGACAGACAGACACACACACACACACACACACACACACACACACACACACACACACACACACACACACAAGCTGGATTTCTCTGTAGATTTTATACACAGGCACACTCACACACACATATTCTTGGCAGTGGCACTATACGCTAGATTGCTCTTTAAATTGGTGTTTAAGCTTAATTGTTCCTTAAAGTATGTGTACACACACAGACATTGATGTTTTAAGCTGAATAGCTGTATAAACTATGTTTCATTACTAGTCCACTAATATTTGGTCTGCTGCAGATTCTGTCAGTGCAGTACAGATGGTATTCATAAAGATGAAGATCAACAAATCTTAAGGCATACCTTTGCATATCTATCTACATTTGGGATAATGACACATCTATTTGTAACTGCCCTTCAGGAAATGGAAATTAACAAGTAAATCTGCGTTGCTCATGATGGCCCTAAAGCTAAAGTAAATTGAAATGTGCATATTCTGATAGATATAACAATGCTAATAACAACTTACAATTGGTAATATGTATCACAAGCAGAAGGAAACTTGGGACATTCACCTTTAGCTTGAATCCTTTATACACAACCTACAGTGGCTTAACAATGCAAGTAAATTTATATTGTTGTACACTGTAACAAGCATTTCTTAAATGGCAGTTCAGGCACATATGTTAATGTTCATAAAAACCTATCTTTTTGTAGCCCCCCCCCCCCCCCAACTAAATACTGACAACAACCTATCTCTGTTTCACTCCTTATATACTTAAAATGAATTCAGTTTATAATATGTATACTCTGAGAGCTGTGACAGTGAAGACTGGATTCATAATTTCCCAGTAAAATAAAATGAGGTAGAAACATTTCAGAGACATAGAAGCAGAACAGAGTTGCACATAACTGCTTTTACCTACATAATTCTTTTACTGTGAGACAACTTCTAAACCCTTAATAGAATTCAGATAAGTCTTTTGTTTTGTCCAAACTAGCAAGTAATTCAGAACTGTGTCTGTCATAAATTCTATGCCATTCAATGGTGTACATCTGTTCATAACCATCATCACCTGTTTTCACTCCTGTAATACCCATAAATCTAAATGAATGTATACTATACCTCAAAGCTGTCTGGATTTTCACAGAATCTCCAGATTTTTATCTCATATTTTTGGTCTGTCTGTGGAGGTCTGAGAAAGCTATGGTGGAGAAAAAGGCGATTCCTCAAAAAATGAGGATAATATATTTTGGAAGTAAAGGCTGTGGAGGTGCAGGCAGTCAAGCTTGCAAATGAAGATGATGTAGAAAAGGAGAAAGCAGTCGAGCTTTCTCAAAATTTTGCTGTCAATAAAGCAGAGTTGATGATGGATTCGGAGGAGATTTTTCAAGAAAATCTCTTCAAAGACAAAGTTTCAGCACAGGAATGTGTTGTTACAACCCTCCAGTCAGGAGGGTTGTTGCATGAGCTACTCTTGGATTTAGTGAACATGAGTGAGCCAGAGAGTGGGAAAGATGTGTCCTGCAGAAATTTAATGAAGAATATACAACAGGAGGAGGAAGAAGAGACAAACGTTCATGAAAGGCAGATCATATGCAGAGACGTTGAAATCAGGAGCAGAAAAAAAGAAGGAAGAAGCAACCTCTGTTAAAAAAAGGAGACCCTTTACCGTACATATTGAAAAAAAAGGAGGACACTGAACTGGCCAAATATAAGGTATGGGATGAAGTCGTTTCACTAGGAATCAAAGCAAGCAAGGTAAGAACCTTTATACATATTAGAAAAGAGACATTTTGTGACATTATATTTGAGACTGGTCAAATAATGGAAAAATTCTTTGAAGAATATGAGAAGAAGAAAAATAATATGTCATGGAATTTATATGTATTTAAAACTTATAGACAGGCAAAGAAAAAAAATTAGTGTACATCAAAAGTGTATGATAATAAAGGTTTACAGACTGGGGTGTGGGATTGTAACATGATTTTGAAAACTGAAACATTAAGTAAAGTGCACTTACCAAGTATTATACCCATTGAAGGAATGAGAGATATGGTAAAATATTGGGGCCAGCCTAAGACATATTTTTTTGTGTGATAAAAATGATCATTTAATCAGTAATTGTGACAGAGTGAGATGCTTTTCGTGTGGAAAAATAGAACATGATAGGTTCATAGGTTCATAGGTTCATACTAGGCTATCTGCCCTAGGGCATTTATAAGCCTAGCCAGAGTGTGTTTGGCTTTTGCCACCCATTTTAAATTAATTTTGCTATGCCCTTTTTTGAGGTTAGTATACTGTGCCTCTGTCTAACAGTGACACAGAAGTGATACCCGGGGTAAACCTACGATCTCCCACCCACTCATCAAGATTCCTTTTGAAGAGAGTCAATGAGGGACTCTGCCTAACGTGGACTGGGATTTTATTCCAGAGTGAAGGGAGCCTCTGGGTTATGAATCTGTCCCTCCAGCATGTCCTGTTTATTTCAGTGCTGAGGTTCAAGTCTCTCAAGCGCGTAGCTCGATGGGATTTGGATTTTCTGAGGTACAGCATGTCCATTAATTCTGGGTTGGACATGGCTTTACACGTCAGGCACAGATCGCCTCTGAGCAGGCGGTATGCCACTGAGTAGAGCTGGAGTTTCTTTAACCAGGCAGCATATGGCATCTGTTTGAGCCCTTTGATCCCCTTGGTGAGGTACTTTTGGGGTCTTTCCAGTTGCTGCAGGTGTTTGATAAGGTACATCCCAAAAGGGGCATTGTACTCAATTATGGGCCTGATGAGGGATGAGTAAAGAGGCACGATGACCTCCCCTGATCTAGATGTGAATCCCTTTGTGATTAGGTGGGCTATATAAAATGTTTTTCTAACCACTTTGGCCACGTGGTTGTCAAATGAGAGATTGCTATCAACTTGGGTCCCCAGGTCCCTAATTACTTCTTCCGTACTTAATGGATTACCACCTATGTGGTAATTTGTGGGCACTTTGTTTTTGCCAAAGAGGATGACTATACACTTTTTGGCGTTTAGCTTGAGGCCATGGCTCTGGCACCAGTTGTCTGTTTCTATGAGGCCCTTTTGGAGGATGCTTGTGTCGACTGGAGAGTCAATTATGGTGCCCAGTTTGCAGTCATCTGCAAACTTGATCAGCCACAGTCCTTCCATGTTGGCCTGTACCTCCGAGAAATATATACCGAACAAGAGAGGTCCCAGGACTGAGCCTTGTGGGACACCACTTGTAACTGGTTTGGAGTCTGACATGGCTCCAGCAATTCTAACCATGTGGGTTCTGTCCTTGAGCCAGTTTGCAACCCATCTAGTGACATAGGGGTTTATATTTAAGCTGGTGAGCTTATCTATAATGCCTGAGTGGGGTATTATATTGAAGGCTTTTGCGAGGTCCAGGTAGGCTGTGTGGACCACCTTCCCCTCGTCAATGGCCTTGGTGACTGTTTCAAAAAAATCAACCAGGTTTAAGAGGCAGGATCTGCCCTTAACAAAGTCAAACTGGGTAGGATCCAGTGTCTGTAGGTCCCCGATATCTTTATTTATGAGGTCCATGATGATCCTTTCCATAGCTTTGCAGACGAAGCTCGTCAGGCTTATGGGGCAATAGTTTCCAGGATCCATTGAGGCACGACCTTTGTGGAGAGGGACCACTGTTGCTGTACGCCACTCTTTGGGTACATATCCTGCAGTAAGGCTGAGATTGAACAGTAGCTTTATGTTTGGGTTTAGCTCTTCTTGGAGTTCATGTAGGACACAGCCAGGGACACCATCTGGTCCCATTGATGCTGTGTTTTTTGCTTTGGAGAGAGCGGCTCTTACCTGAGCATCTGAGATGTCAGGGGGGCAGCACTCTGCTGGGATAGATATTTGCCCTTTTGGTGGGGGGGGGGAGAAGTTTGCACTGAACCTGTCAGCTAGGATGTTGGCAATATCTGTGGGTTCGTTGTATTTTTTGTCATTTTGGACAATGATGCAATGGATTGTTAAGTGAGATGTTACAAATGTAATAAAAAAAGGTAATTTGGGGGGAATGTTAAGAAAAAGGGGAAAATGGAGGCTAATGTTGTAGAACTATTAAAAGACCAAGATCAAAAGGTGAAGTTGAGAAAAAAAAACTGTAGAAATTATGGAAAAACAGATAAAAATTACAGATAAAGAAAAAGTAGTACAAAAAGTGAGTTTGCAGGAAGAAGTTAACACTGGAAGAATGGAAAAAGAAGAATCAGGTTTGAATGATAGTGATGATGTTAAATAGAATATAGTAAAGCAAAAAATAAATTTGATTGACAGAAGAGTGTAGAAGCGGAAAAGGAAGATATTTTAAATCAAAATACAAAAAGTGTTTTGTGACATGGGAGAAGAGAAAATATATAAGGGAAAATAAAGTATAACAATTTAAGTAATGACACAATTGATTGTTTAGGGAAAATGAACATTTCTTCATTAAGGAACAGGAACTATAGGAGTTGAATAAGAAGAAAAATAGAACACTTTTTGTATAAACAATGATATTTTTGCAAGGAAAAAAGAAGAAATTGTAGTATGTTGAAGTAAAATATTCAAGGAAAGTAATGGTGAACTACATAATACAAAGGAGGAGATTATGAATATAGTAAAATAGCATATTATGACATGTAAAGAGCAGAGAATAAAGGAATGGAAGAAATGGAAGGTACTGCATTTTCTGGCAAAGACAAGGATTTAGAAAAAGAAAAAAATATATAAACAGAGGAATTAGAACAAGTGTTAAAAGTAATGAATTTAGATTTGTCAACAGGACCCGAGAGACCAGAATTTAGGATGTATAAAAATGTATAGATTTAAAAGGTTTGTAAATGTATTAAATGAATGGTTAAATAAAGGTTGGAGCTATGCAGGGTTGTTATTAGATTTATATGGGAAAAAAGGAGAGAACCAAGAAATTCAGAATTGGAGACCAATTGTATTAAATAACACAGATTATAAGATTTTTATGAAAATTCTACTAAAAAGGATGGAAGAGAAAGTGGGTATGGGTGTAAATGAGCACATTTTTGGTATAAAAGATAAAAGGGCTCAAGATTTATTATTAATAATTAGGGATTTAGTAGAGGATATAGTACACAGAAGTGTTCAAGCAAAGTAATGCTAGGAGATCTAAGAAAAGCATTAAAATTGATTTATCATTCAGTATTATGAGATATACTTGAATTCTATAATACAAGTCAAAAAATTAAAAATGCGTGTACTTCAGCATTTATGTATCATATAGTGAAGATTATGATAAATGGATGGTTAAGTCAAAATATACATTTAGAGAAGGGTATTGGACAATGTTGTCCACTGAGTGGTATATTATTTGTATTAGTAATTAATGTAAAATCTATTTATATGGGTCTATGTTAAATCGGGTCTATATTATATCATCGAACGCTTAAAAAAGCAAACGCTGATTGATCGACCTAATTTAAGCGAAAGCTTACGATCTTGAACTGTCAGATCAGCGACTTTTTTCCCAGGGAAAAAAATCGCTGATCCAAAACACATACACACAACACAAGCACACCAAACAAACAGAAATCCACACACATACACCTAAAATCTGATACCTAACCCTACACTAAACTATAAACACACCACTAACTACCCACTTACCTTAACCCAAACCCTAACCCTAAGGTCCGTCCCTATCGCACACTCACCTCACCCGCTCCCTAACCCTAACTCACTTAAATCCACCCTAACCCTCATGTCCACTCAATCGCACACACACCTAACCTGAGCCCTAACCCTAACTCACCTAAATCACCCTAACACTCACATCCACACAATCGCACACTTACCTGAATCTGACCGGTAACGTTCCACCATAACACTGAAAATACTGAAGCAACAGAAACGGACAACCGAATTCTTTCCCTAGGAAAAAATTTGAGTTTCTGCTGCTTCGATATTTTGCAGTTTCGTGAAAATAAGTTCGATCAATTAACGTTCGCTTTTTTAAGCGTTCGAGGATATAATATAGACCCATTAAATCAGCGAATGCTTAAAAATGCTAACGCTGATTTATCGACCCCATGAAAGCTTATAATCTCGAACACTCGGAACAGTGATTTTTTCAGGGAAAAAAATCACTATTTCACAATAAATAAAAACTTCAAAACATTCCATAAAGTGGGGGGCTTTTCCCCTCACACCCCCCAACTTAAATATACTAACTCTGAGATCACACTACAATGGCGAAAGCAGCAAAGTAATGGAGGTGGCCAAGAGATTTCTTTTCCAGGGAAAGAAATCACTTATACAATGTTTCACTATTTTGCTGTCTCATGCTTTCAAATTTGATTAAGACGCATTAGAAGGATTGCATCTTCAATTATATATTAGGAACCCATTCATATGAATAGAGAGATGGGTGAATTTTGTGTTATATTTCAAATGAAGGGATAGCAATGCCTATTTTGTTAAGTTATGCAGACGAGATTATTATTATTATTATTATTATTATTATTATTATTATTATTATTATTATTATTATTATCATAGCAAAAGATGGGGCAGGCATGAAAGCAGTGATAAAACAAATGCAAGAGATTATTCAAGTAATAGGTTTTGTATTAAACATTGACAAAAGCCAAAGTTTAGGATTTTAGGGGAGGATTGGTGGAATTAAATTTAATATGACTGAAATCAAAATTTATGGAATTAATTTAACAAAATGGAAGTATAAAACAGAGGAAATGAAACCCACATATGTGTTTTGGAAATCCTTTAGCTTTTCATTCAATAAAAATGTTAATTTAATTAATTCCATACTGTTAGCTAAAATTACTTATTTAGCAAGTCTTTTCAGTGTTCCTTTGAAGTTAGAGAAAAAAATATATAAAATAATATTTTCTATAGTATATTTCCTTTCATTTGGGGATCAAGCTTGTATCTGGTTAAAAGAGGGGTCCTATATGTGAGAAGAGATAAAGGAGGATTGGGGCTAATAAATCCTACAGTCTGTATGGAGTGTTGAAATGTTTAAAGGAGAATGAGGCTTCTTTAGTAATAAAAGTATTAAGTTTGAAGTATAAATCAGAATGTTTTTTCTTTTTAGATCAGAAAAGGAGAGTTTATTGTGGCAGAGAAGTGGGGAATTATCAAGATAAGATTATCTTGTGGAAAATAAATGTGAAAGAAAGTAAAAACAAACGGAAAGAAATTAATGGTATAATAAAATTATGGAAAAGTATTATAAGATATATCAATGGAAGGATTTAAATATAGAAAAAAATAATGCTATCATGGTAAGAAGTGTAAGATATAAGGGAATTATAGATTGTCAAGACTTTATATGGAGGTTGACTGTACAAAATCAGCAAATGCAAATATGCCTTACAGAAGAAGGAAAGATAAAGTCTGTTTGCTTTGTGATGAATTTGAAACCTATGAACATGTTTTTCTAGAAAGTAAAAGTGTTAAAATATTATTTATGGAAAAAGATTTTAGATATGAATTACATGGAATGATTTAAAGATGTGAATAATTTAAATATGGAAATGATTGAATTTGGCTATTATATAAATAAAAGTAAAAAAGAGGTTGAAAAAGTTACTATGGCTAATTTGGAATCAGAGAGTGAAGGAAATCATGTTTAATATAATATTGAATTTGGTGATAATATTAAAAGAATAAGGTTTTGGTTGAGGAAATTGGAGTGGTGGTCAAAAAATTAATATCTTATTGTTGCATGTTTATGCTGAAGGCTAAATAAAAGGAAGATGTGATGCATGGTTTGCAAATATTATATATAGTGTAAATAATAAAAATATATATGTATAATGTAAGTAAGCAGGAGTGCAAATTTTGATTGTTTTAATAAAGAGCCCCTACTGATTACCAGACTCATGGTTCATACAGCCGAACAGTCAAAAAGTGTGAATGTGCATACATTTCATTTCTGGTGCAGTGGCAGCTAGGAGGATGATGTAAACTGGAGGAGAGTGAATCCAGAACTGAGGCGAATGCCTGTTCAAAGAAGTGCATAGAGAAGCAAACAGAGAGCATTATACTTGATTTGTTGTTTCAAACAGAGTTGTTTGATTCAGTGAAAGTGAAGGAGCAACAATGAGAAGAAATTGTAGTTACAACCCTCCAGTCGGGTGGGTTGTGGGATGATGTATTGCAGAGTTATTGAATGAGATGGAACCAGAGATCAGAAACAACTTGTCATGGAGAGAAGTGACAGAGCAGATTTCAGACAAGGAGGAGAGAGAAATTGAGATTTGCAGATATAGTGAAGAAAAGAAAAATAGTCAAAAAAAGGGAAATTAAGAAAAATCAAGATATTAGAAAAGCAGAAATTTGTTGTGCGTAAACAGAGTCAAAAGAAAAAAAAACACTGGACAGGTATGAATTATGGGACAGGGTTATTGTACCTCTGGGTACAAAAGGTCAAGAGGTAAGAGCATTTATTTTGATTAAGAATGCGGCTTATTGTGACTTTTTTTTTAAATATCTATGAGATGTTTTTGGTAAGGTTTGGAAAGAAAAAAGTGTTCCCTTGAAATAAACATATTGCTACGACTTTTTATCATGAGTGTCAAAAAAGTGAAAATTCAGTTTGGTACAGAGACTGATAAAGAAACTGTTAAAGGACATGTTTTAAAGAATTTTTGTTCAGAAGTAAAACAATATTCTAAAAGTTTTAGACAACAAGGGTTTATGGACTGGGGCTTGGGACTGTAATGTAATTTTGAAAATAGAAAATGATAAATTTATTCACATTCCCAGCAAGATAAATATATAGGGGAACACAGCTGTTAATAGGTTCATAGGTAGGTACTAGGCTATCGGCCCAAAGGCCTAAGTAAGCCTAGCCAACAAGGTTCCATGGCTTACTCGACCCAAGAAAGTTATTTTCCTGTGCCCCTGTCGAGCAGAGCCACCAAAGTGATCCCCGGGATATATTTCATATTTCCCGTCCCCTTATCAAGATTTTTCTTGAAGAGTGCTAATGAGGAACTTTGCTTGACATAGATGGGTGGCTTGTTCCAGAGTATGGGAAGTCTCTGGGACAGGAATCTATCCCTCCATCATGTCCTGTTTATTGTGGTGACAAGGTTTATGTCCCTAGAGCATGTAGCTCGGAGGCATTGGGATTTCTTTAGGTGTAGCATGTCCAACAGCTCTGGGTTTGACATAACTTTATATGTTAGGCAGAGATCACCTCGGAGTAGGTGATAGGCTATGGAGTAAAGCTGGAGTTTTTTGAGATGGTTAGTGTAGGGCATCTGTTTGAGGCCAGTAATCCTCTTTGTGAGGTACTTCTGTGGCTTTTCCAGCTGCTGCAGATGTCTTGTGAGGTACATTCCAAAAGGGGCATTGTACTCTATAGTGGGTCTAATGAGTGTCGAGTAGAGGGGAACAATGACCTCTTTTTTCCTAGATGAGAACCCTTTGGTGATGAGATGTGCCACTTAGAAGGATTTTCTGACCACTGTGGTGATGCGTTTATCAAAGGAGAGACTACTGTCCACCTGTGTCCGAAAGTCTCTTATCACACATTCAGCGTTAAGTAGACTGCCGCCTATGTGGTAGTTCATGGGTACAGAGTTTTTACTAAGGGGAATGGCAATGCACTTTTTGGCATTGAGCTTGAGGCCATGGCTCTGACACCAGGCATCTGTCTCAATGAGGCCCTTCTGTAGAATGTCCACATCATTTGGGGCCTCAACTATGGTTCCTAGTTTGCTGTCATCTGCAAACATAGTTAGCCAAAGACCTTCGGTGTTAGCCTGTACCTCAGGCAAGTAGATACCAAACAGGAGAGTCCCAGGATTGAACCCAGTGGTACTCCACTTGTCTTTGGTTTGAAGTCAGATTTGGAGTCTGCAACTTTTACAGTGTGGGTTCTGTCAGTGAGCCAATTGGCAACCCATCTTATGACAGGGATTTATACCAAGTTTGGTGAGTTTAGCTATAATTCCAGAATGGGGGATGGTGTCAAAAGTCTTGCTGAGGTCAAGATAGGCTGTGTGAACCACCTTACCCTTGTCTACAGCTTTGGTGACTGCCTCAAAGAAGTCGATCAGGTTCAGGAGGCATGATCTGCCTTTCACAAACCCGAACTGGGTGGGGTCCAGAGTTTGGAGATTACCAAAGTCTTTGTTTATGAGTTCTATGATGATACGTTCCATGGCCTTACAGACCAGGCTCATCAGGATAATAGGGTGATAGTTCCCAGGATCAGTGGTGGCTCCCCCTTTGTGGAGTGGGATGACTGTTGCTGTGCACCATTCAGTGGGCACAAAGCCTGATGTGAGACTATGATTGAACATCGTGCTTAGGTGGGGAGCCAGTTCATTCTGAAGTTCATGTAAAACACAGCCTGGGGTGTTGTTCAGTCCCATAGATGCTGTGTTTTTGGCTTTAGAGAGTGCAGCTTTTTCCTGTGTAGTTGTGATTAGAGGGACTCTATATTCTTCCTGTATAGATATGGGCCCTTTAGGGAGTAATAGGGGATAAACTTAGCACTAATCCTATCTGCCAGGATGTTGGCAATATCAGTTGGTTCTGTAATTTTCATGCCATTGTGCTGTAACTCAGAGCAGATCTGAGTATTGCCATTGAAATTCTTGACATAGCTATAGAATGCTTTGTCGTTGTCCCTAGAATCAGTGGCAATTTTGTTTTCATAGCTAGCTTTAGAGGATCTTATAAGGAATCTCAGCTTCTTACTGAAGCTGACCAGGGGGCTCCTCCACTCATGGGATTTTGTCTCTTGTGCAACAGTTTTTTCCTTCTGTTGTAGAGTTTGTTTATGGCTGGGGACCACCAGATTGGCTTCCTTTTTTTGGAGGATAGCGTCTTGGTTCTGTTTGGGAAAGCATTATCCATGCACTTGTGTAAGTGCTTATAGAGTGCATCTGTGTAGGATTCAGCAGTCTTAACTGTATTGTCCATCTCCATGTGTATCATGAAGTTCGCCACTTCTGTCTTAAGAAGCATGAAGATGGCTTTTGAGATTTTTGTAGTGATTTCCTTAATGTGGGGTGGGGGTAGGATGTGAATATCTAGGGTGACTAGCTTATGGTCAGATCTGACCAACGAGGAGTTGAGTTCAGGTGTGGAACACCAGTCTCTCATGTTGGTAATGACTAGGTCTAGGATATTGTTGTCTCTGGTGGGGGTGTGGATAAGCTGAATCAGGGCATTGGAATTTATGAATTCCAGACAGTGTTAAGCAAAGGGGTTGGTACATGAGTAGTTTTCCCAGTTAATGGTGGGGTAGTTGAAATCGCCAATTATTAGGGTGTTTGATTGAACCCTAATATCTTCCAGTATATCAAGAAAAAAGGAGTGGCAATCCTGGGGCATGGTGTGGGATCTGTAGCAAGCTACAATTTGGATTGCAGTTTTGCCCAAGAGTTAGTTGCACTTGGATAACCTCGGATGCATTATGCTGAGCAACTAGCCTGAAGGTGTGGATATTCTTAATGAATATGGACACATCTCCACCTTTGGTGTTCCAGTCCAGGTTAGGTGACCAAAAAGTGTGATATGAGTTGTAGCCTGGTAATGCAGGGGTGTTCTCTGGAGCTTTTAACCAGGTCTCAGTCACTGCACAGATATCAATGTTCTCTATTTTAAGGAGTGCCTCGAGGGAGTGCATTTTGAGGTTTAGACTTCTAGCATTGAGTAGTATTACCCTCAGTTTTTGCTTGCCTGTTCCTGTTATGGTGGTGAATTTGTCATTTGAACCTTACCTAAAAAAGGCACTAAAGGAGCAGCAAGAGCCTTAGTCAGTATCCGGAATCCCAGGGGTGACAGCTGCAGGCCATCTCTGGCAAAGCATCGTGGTCTTTCAACCATGTCATCCAGGCAGACAGATACTGGATCCCCTTAGAATGACAACAGAAGCTTAGCCAATTGTTGAAGTCAATCATTTTGTCCTTGTACTGCGGTATCAGTCTGGGCGATGGCAGGATGCTACTCAGGGCTAGGGTCATACCTGCCTGGGCTACAAGATCTGAGAGCTCTTCCATGTCTCTTTTCATGTAGTACAGGGAGGTATATCTCAGGTCATTCACACCAACATGGACAATGACAGTGTCGTATTTGTACTTGTTGTGGAGTGACCTGAGTGTGTGGGTTATGTGGTGGATCCTGGCACCTGACAGGCAGCTGACAGTAACCTTCATCTTGTTTAGCCTGGTAAGTGGGACATCAGTGTGCCTGACTATAGAGTCACCTATGACTAGTGTGTTGGGTACGCTGTTTTGCCTTATGGGCTGTGGTTGAGTGGCACACTGAGTCTGTGGGGAATGTGTCATTTGGTTTGTGTTGGGGGGTGGAGGTTGCTTGCGTTTCTGCTTTGGAGGTCTCTGTTGCTTGAGCAGATTATTATTGAGGGCCTCCATGAACGTTTTTGTGTTTCTATGTGTGGATTTTGTTGGTGTAGCTTTAGCGGGACTATGGGATAAGTGTAGTATGGTGCAAGTTTTTACCTTCTCTTCTTAACTTTCAAGTTCAGTCTTGGTTGGAGAGAGCTTTGCCTCCAGTTTGGGTAGATAAGTGCATATCTCACTGGATCTAGTGTTTTGATATTGGAGGCAACCAAAAACACGTTTTTTTTTGTGGAAAATAGAGCCATTTAATTGTTAACTGTGACTAAAAAAAAGTGTTATATATGTGGGGATTATGGTCATGATGCTAGAAAATGTGAAAGGAATAAGTCTATACAAGCAGAATATTTAAGGAAAGAAAGTGAAAAGGAGCAAAAATAGATGAGAATAACAAAAAAGAAAATAGGAAATCAGTTACAAGAAAATAACCACAGTGAATATGTAGCAACAGTTTCTGAGGAAATACAATATTTACAAACAAAAGAAACAAAAGATGGTAAAGCAGAATTGGAATTAATGTGAAGATAGAGATATTGATTGCAAAGTAATTAAGAAGAAGAATTCTATTGGGAATAGGGTGAAGGATAGGAAAAGGAAGATACAGGATCTAGGTATAAAAAGTAAAAAAAAATACAGGGAATGGATAGAATCATAAATAATTACATTTAGATTAAGAAGAAGAGAAGCAAATAATCTTAGATATTTTCAATTACTATAAATAGCATTAAAAGTTGGCTAGAAGAATAGGGGTTCTGGAATTTGTAATAAATGTAAGATAGATATTATAATAGAAAATTTAAAAGCTTAACAAAAGATGAAAGATTACAAACAGAGAATTTTTGCCAGGGGTGTAATTTGGAATTTGGAAGAAGAAACTTGCTCAGGGAGTACTGTATTATGTAATATAGGACTTTCTATATTCGATTATACCATAGTAGCATTAGAAAGACTAACTGTTGTAGATGTTTAGATGAGGGAATAAAGTATATAGAATTATAGCAATATATATATATATATATATATATATATATATATATATATATATATATATATATATATATATATATATATACACATGTATCTTAAAAAGAAAGAGAAGAGTTATTCAAAAAGATGTTTGATTACATAATAGTTAATATGGACATTATATCTGCAGGAGACTTTAATTATGATTTGAGAGATAATAAAGAAGTAACAGAGCTGATTAAAATATTGAAAGAGATTATGAGTTGTAGTAATTTAATATTAGGGAATTTATATAGTTATATGCATAGGAGAGGAAATAATAAACCAGGCATTGCCTGTTTTGTGGTTTTGAAAAATATAAAAATTATTATAGAGGAAGCAGTGCAGACAGGATTTTCAGATCACATGGCTATATGGATAGAAACTGAGGAAAATAAAAAAGCATATTAAAGTTGGAAAAAGAATTAAAATAATTAATAAAATTAATTAGAATGAAAATGGTAATAGAAACATACTACACTTATGGAAATAATATTTATCTATAAGGGATTGTTGTACTAACTTGACAGAATGGTGCTTGATATTTAAAACATATATAAATAAGAATATTTATAATGAGAAAATGTATTAAGACAAAAAGAAAAAACAGAAGTATAAGAAATTACAAAATAAAACATTAGAGAATTTGGAAAGAAATGAAAATGTTTATTATATGAAAGAGGCAGAGAGATATAAAAGTAATCAAGAGAAAATAATGAGATTATTGTATAAGCAAAGATATTTTTGCAAGATAAAAAAGAAGTTTCTCCTTATTTGACTAAAAAAAATTAAAGAAGAAAGTGGTATAATGAGAGAGATGAGAGATGAGAAAGGGATAGTGGTGGTGAAGTGAAAAAATGAAATTATGGAAATTATAGTGAAGTTTGTTAAAATGACTGTGAGTAAACAAGAGTTAAATAGACTAAATGATTGAAATGTTAAACAATTTACTGAAAACATAAATAGAGAATTAGATGAACATATTACTGCAATAGAATTTGACTTGATAATGAAAGTTAATACTGGCTTTACAGCAGGATAAGGTAGAATGGGATATTTAATGTATAACAATTTGGAATTATGGCAAAAAGAATTATTTATATTTGTATTAAATAAGTGGTTAAAAGATGGTGTTTGTTATACTGAAGGATATAATGGTATAATGAAATTTATATGAAAAAAATAGAGAAAATAGGGAAATAAGGAATTGGAGACCAGTTGCATTGAATAATACAGATTATAAGATATTTATGAAAATATTACAAACAAGATTAGAAAATAAGACAAAGTTTTAGAAGATAGTATATATGGTATTAAATGAAGATGATGTCCAGAAATATTAATGATTTTTTATGGAAGTAGTAGATGATATAAAGAACAAAAGGAGACAAAAAATATTAATAGGTGATATAAGTAAAGCTTTTGATACAATAGACCATGATGCATTATGGAAGATTTTGGAAGGTTACAATGTAAGTAAATAGTTACATAACCTAATTTAGTCAGCATATAAGAATAGTGAATAAACTTTTGATAAATGGTTAGTTAAGTAAAGAAATAGAAATGAATAGGGGATTAAAACAATGTTGTTCAATGAGTAGTATTTTATTTGTGATGGTTATGAATTGTATAATAAAAAAAATGAAGATATGAGGGAGGAAAGGTATATACAAAGTAAAGGTATTGTATATCCAGTTATGTCATATGCAGATACTATGATCCTTTTAACTAAAGATAGTAAAATAATGGAACAAGTAATTCTTAGGAGATGTGATTATTCCCAGAATATTGAATGTCATTGAATAGTAGGAAAAGTAATGGATGTGGTTTAGAGGAAGTTGTTGTGTCTTTCGGCTTTTCCCAGTTCGGGGTCGACACAGCGGATCTCCGGTCCACTAATGATTGATAGTTGATTTTTACGTGCCGAGTTACCAGCCCTGATGCACAACCTTCAACAAAGGTACACCCATTCACGCATGTCTCACCGCAGAAGACGCTCTAGCTGAGAATCGAACCGGACAGCGTCTTACTGTGAGAGAATTCAGTTTGGTATAGAGGAAATTTCTGTTTTGGGAATAGCATTCAGATCTATAAAGGCAGTTAAGGAACAATGGACACAGTCTTTACAGGAATTAAGAGAGTTCAGTATTATACAGTGTAAATATACATTATCCTATAGAAAGAAAATACATTTAATAAATTCTATATGGATGGGGAAAATAGCATGCATGGCAAGTATCTATTTACATATATATATATATATATATATATGTATATATATATATATATATATATATATATATATATTTATGTAAATGTGTGTATGTATATATATATATATATATATATATATATGTATATATATATATATATATATGTATATATATGTATATATATATATATATATATATATGTATATATAGGGTAATCGAATACTTACTAAAGCTCGACACTAAAACAATGAAAGTTGTAAACATTGAATGGCCTCTTCCACAAATTCTTTTGTAGGGAAAGAATTCGCTTGGCCAAAGAAAATAAATTTCAAACCCTAATCAACTGGGTGGCTTTGCCCCCCCACACCCCACCATGTGGGGGGCTGCGCCACCCCCCCCAACTAAATATACCAACTCTGAGTTCACTCTACAGTGGAGAAAAGGGCAGATTCCTGATAATGGGCAAGTGAATTATTTCCTTTTTGCTGTTGACCCTCTCTCTCTCTCTCTCTATATATATATATATATATATATATATATATATATATATATATATATATATATATATATATATATATAAATATATATATATATATATATATACTGCACACACCCCAACTAAATATACCAACTCTGAGATTGCTCTACAGTGGAGAAAAGGGCAGATTTCTGATAATATAAATATATATATATATATATATATATATATATATATATATATATATATATATTGCCAACAGACATAGAAAAACAATTGTTGAATTAATATTTAGATTTAGTTGGGGTTCTAGGTTAAATACAGTTAAAATAGGAGTGTTATATATGGATAGGGAAGATGGAGAATTAGGTTAATTTCAATATATAGTTTATGGTGCATCTTTAAATGTATATAGAGTATTAAAATAGATAAATGGAAATAGAATTACTTGATAACAAAACTGCTTAAGACAAAATATAATAGAGAATGGAATTTAATAAGATTGAATAAGACAGAAAGGGAATGGAGAAATGAAGAAATGCAAAGTTATAATAAAAAAAATGAAATTGTGGAAATTAAATATAAAAAAATATGAAAATAATAGGAGATTATGCTATAAAAATATAATGAAAGTAAAATATTATGTTAATCCAGGGATGCATTTGTCAGTAGAAAGAATTACCGCCATTATGCAAAGAAATGGATGGTGCATAAAATGAGGAATGTCAAGATTTTTTTATGGAGATTACTAATTAATAGATTGCTGTTAAAAGGAAATATGCCTTATAAAAATAGATGAATGAAAGAGTATGCCTTTTTGTAATGAATTAGAGACTACTGATCATGACTTTTGACGTAAAAATATTCAAAAATTATGGAAAAAGTTAATGGAAAAGAAAATTTTGAACATGTTTCAAGAATATAAACAAGTTTATATGGATATGATTGAATGTAGATTTTATGAAGGTTTAGATAAGGAGTATGTTAAAAGATTAGATAAAAATGTTTTGTATTATTTGTGTTATTTGGAATGAAAGATCAAATGAGATTATATATAATGGTAATTGTTTTATTCCCAATATATTAAGAAAAAATTAAGTGGTGGTTACAGAAAGAGGAGTGGGGATTTATAAATATGTAATATGAGAATTTTGAGGGAATGTATATATAACTTTTCTGTAAATATATTAATGAATTAATTTGTATATTTGTAAATACGTGTAATTATTTGTACATAATAAAGGATCCCTACTCTTTGGAGCTGTTAGATGGTGCCAGAAGACTCAAACAGCAGCAAGTAAGAGAACTAAAGGAAGCGGCAGCATCATGGAGGAGGACAGAAAAGCTGTGGAGAGTTTGGAGGTAGAAAATGAGTATTGGATAGCGCAGTGATGCAGCGGTAGCATTGTCACCTCACAGCAAGAGGTTCTCCAGTTCGATTCTCAGCTGGGGTGCCTTCTGTGTGGAGTCTGCATGTCCTCCCTGCGTTCGTGTGAGTTTCCTCCAGGTACACTGGTTTCCTCCCACATCACAAAGACATGCTTCTGGAGCATTTCTTCCTGGTCCTCCACTGAAAATTGTCTTCATTTCAAGTCGGACTTTCCCGGTTAACAAATGTTAAATAAATAAAAATAAAATTAAAAAAATGAAGAAAAATGTGCTCAATACAGAGCATCAGAATGCAGATAAAGATTCCTGTGTGGTAGATGATACAAATGAGAAGTGTTTCGCTGTCTTGATGGAGAATGAAGTAAGCAAATCTGTTGAAATGGTACAGATAACAATAATTGGCATCAGGAGGACTTGCAGATGGTGTTCTGTTAAAAATAACCAAGAAGGATGATCCAGATAACAGTTCTGCTGTTTCATGGGGTGAGGTGACAGGTAACTTTTTTGGAAGTACTGAGGATGGTAATGCAGTAAAGGAAGCAGGTGATGTGGTAGCAGACAATGCAGCAGTTAAAACATATGTAGAAGTAAGAGAAAGTAATTGAGAAGGTGTCTGGTTTTTGTAGCAGCAGATAATGCAATAACTGAAACATATGCAACAGTGAAAGTGGGCAAAAAATGAGAACAGCAACAACTGTTTTTAATAAGAAGATAAGACCAAATGAGAGAATAAGAAGAAAACATGATGTTATAATAGATATTGTGTATGGGACAATATGGTAACTGTTCCGCGTTTTAAAGCTTAAGCAATTCAGTCTTTTATACATATTGGGACAGAAACTTTTTGTGACTTAACATTTGAAACTGATAGACTGATGAAATTTCTGGAATGTGTTAGCAAAAAGAAGGACATCTATCTGTGGAACAATTATTTGTTTTCTGGTAGTAGCTTAGGTGTTAAAAATGTTACTTTGAAGTTTATAATTGATGAAGTTGAAGGAAACAACGTTAAAAATGTAATCAGGGTCTGTGTGCAGCAGCAGTTAGCAGTGCCCTGTATAGCAGCAAATGCCTAGACAGTAACATTTGCCTATAAAGTTAGGGTTAGCCTTGAAACCTGTTAAACAGTGTGGTATTATGCAGAATAAGCTTAAAGAAGCTAGCTTGTGCATCCAATAGGACTACCATATCCTAGCATTATAGAACATTTTTCCCTAGCCGTTAACCCTAGAAATTAGTTTTCATATCAGGTAGCACTACCATATCCTAGCAATGTATGTACCATCTTGCCCTTAACCCATAAATTACCCTAGGAAACCCCTGTTAAAGCTAAATCCTTAATCCTAAACAACCCACCCTATTACAAGACGAGACACATAGGTATGCAATGTCTGTGTGGCCAGCTTGGTAGATTTGGTCATCCTAAGGCAATGTAGCAATCATCTCATGTTTTCAGGCAAACAGTTAATCCATTAAAGAAGACAGCACAGCATGTGAGATGTAAATACACATCTTTTTTGGAGCCAAAAATCTTTCATACAAATGAGGTTGTCTGGAATATCCACACTATGTCTCTTACATGGATCAATATTAGAACATCGAATGTTTAATGGTTCGAATCACTAAAGGTCAACCTTTAATGATCGAACCATTAAAATTTCGAATGTTCAGAAAAAATAAATTAAAAAAAAAAAGAAACTCTAAAGGGTGTAGGCAAGGGGACAATCCCCCCTGCACCCCCCCCCCGAGACCGCACTACATTGAAATAAATGGAAATCTCTCCTTACGAGGATTTCTGTTTACCCGTTTGACGTTCTGCACTTTCGCTATTCTCGTGTCGACAATGTCAGATTCCACATTGTCGGCTTTTGAGAACATAATAGGTAACCCTCTTAAACACACTGGTCACCAAACACACAGATTGTCTTATGCTGAGGTGCAGAAAAGAAAACTTCCCAAATCCCTAAGATATCCAAGATCTGCAAAGCCACCTAATGACAACACTGCTCCTCAGAAAAGCAGACTCCAAAAGCAACACCAAACATCTCATGTAAGCCTACTCTCAGAGGTATTCAAGAACAGAGCCCATAAGGCAATCATGTACTTTACATAATACTCTTTTCATTGGAGACTCCATTCTGCAATACACAGATGCCCCACTCACCAGGTTAGACAAGGAGAAGATAATAGTAAATTGTCTATCTGGAGCCAGGATCCATGATATCATACACGCACTCAGGCTACTGCACCCCAGATACCAATATGATTCTATCATAGCCCATGTGGGTGTAAATAACCTGACTCTACTATATGAAATGAATCATAATGGATCTCTCTGAAAATGTGTCACAGATAGGTATGAGATGTGCATTGAGCAGCATTCTACCTTCACCAAGGATGATGCCACAGTATGAATGAAAAATGATTGATTTTAATAATTGGCTTAGTTTCTGGTGTCTCTCTAGGAGGACCCAGTATCTGTCAGCATGGGATGCCATGGTCCAAAGACCATGTTACCTTGTCAAAGATGGAGTACATCCACCCCCCTCCCCCAGGATTTGACTATTGGGTAAAAGGTTATCCACCCACTTAGAGTCTTTTTAGGCAATCCCAAAAAGACAAAACTACCGACATACTGAAAAAGTCTACAAGTAACCTTAAGATGTTACTGCTCAATGCTCTGAGCCTAAACAAAAAACTGAACATCCTTCAAGCCCTTCTCATTCTGGAGCATGTAGATATCTGTGTAACGACCAAGACCTGGTTTAAGGCCATAGAAAATACTAAGAAGTGCAAGGCTACAGTGTCTTCCACACATTTAGACCAACAACAGCAGCACAGGGGCTAAGGGTGGATGTGTCTTAGTCTACATTAGCAAGATCTAAATTAGCAACTAACATACCTCCAGGTTGTTCAAGAAAGATGATACCATGGAGCAGTCCCCATAGATAAGGTCCTTCACCATATCGCAGCTAGCTAAAGCTTACCATCTACTGCCCCTAGAATCTCACAACTCTTACATAAACCTATTAGAAGTGATCACCATCCAGTCAAACACCATGTTCATGGGTGACTTTAACTACTCCTCTATAGACTGGGAAATGTACACTGACTTAAACTCATAGACACAGTGCTTCCTGGACTTTATTAACACAAACATCCTGGAACAGATAGTGCACACTCCAACCAAAGGATCAGCATACATGGATCTGGTACTCACTTTGTCAGGTTCTTACTAGTGAGGTCAGCTCATAAAGCTGTCTCATTTGAAATAAAAATTAACCCAGAAAATCCTGCTAAACCAAAATCCTGCTAAACCAGTAACAGGGATTATTCAAAAGCAAACTACATCTTACTAAGTGATCGTTTGTCAAAATTCAAGGCTTACCCCAACCCAAAAACCACAGCTACATATGTAGAATTATTCACAGAGTCCTTATATAAACATTTGGACAGTTGCATAGAATAAACCCAAACAAACACACATTAAAAACAAACCCCACTGGTGGAATCCTCACCTAAGCATGGTAAAGGAAGTAACCTCATGGCCAAAGTCAGGAAGAACAAGAGAGGTGCTGTCTTATACAACTAAACAGTAAGTCCATCAAGGATAATTACAAATTTAGGATAGCCTTGCAGGCTAAGGACAATCAGAATGCCTTCTTCAGCTATGTAAAGAAACTCAGAGGTAACGCACAGCAGTGTGGTGAACTGGTGATGAACTGTACTATTGTACATAGCAAATTTACTGGCTGAAAAATTCAGTTCAGACTCCATCCACCCAACTCCCCCCCAGCTCCACCAGTTGAAATCCCCGCCAAACTATTTCTCCCAGCTATCAGCAGGGACCAGGTGCTGGCAGCACTTTCTAAAGCCAAAAACATTGCCTCTATGGGTCTCAATAACATACCCGGTTGTTTCCTGAACAGTCTAAAACATGACCTATCAGGACCACTTGAGGCAGTCTTTATGTATAGCCCTGAAACAGGCTAAATTACAAGTGAATGGAGGACTGCAAAAGTCATTCCTCTCCACAAGGGTGGGCCATCAACCAAACCAGGGATCTACAGACCCATCAGTCTAACATATCTAGTATGCAAAGCCATAAATTAGTTGTTGGGAACAAAAGTCAATGAACTTATAGAAGGGGGTGCACAAAAGGAAATACTGCCAGCCCAGCTCGCTGGAATTTTGTAAATAATTGTATGTCATTTGTGAATATTAATATGATTTATATAGAAATGGAACAAAAGGAGATATTGCCAGTCCAGCTATCTAGAATTTTGTAAATGGTTATGTGTCATTTGTGAATAGCAACATGACTTATTTGCCTGTGTTACAAATGTATTAAAATTGCATGTTATATTGTATAGATGTGTGCTGAAGAGATATTTTTGTACACTATTGTAATTGTTTAGATGTATGTATTGTAACAGGAAATTAACTTGCAAAACTTAGGAATAGTTGAGATTGAAGTACTTTATTGCCGGGCCATAAACAAGAGAAGTTATCTTTCAGTTTCAGTCAACAGGAGACAGGATGACTACACTAGGGTACTCTCTGTGTTGCTTTGAAAGAGAGATAATTACTAGGCTTGAGATTTAGAAGTGTTTTATTGTTTTGTGTCTTCCAGCAGTTGCAAACATCTGAAGGCCATGCATTTTCACAGGGAAATTGTACATGCTAGTAGTTTCTAGGAATGGCTGTTGAGCCTGGGAACTGAAGTTGTGTGGCAAAAAGTGAGGTCATGCTGCAAGTATCCTAGCAGTAATATTTGATATTAATTTAAGAAGTCTTTGAGAGACAGACTGGGCATGCACTTGCCTTGTTCTGTAAGTAAGTGTTAACTAGGGTACAGTCATTTCTTTTAGATATAGCTGTCTGTCAATGTTTGTTTTTTAAATATTTGTTGTGATTCTGAACTTTGAAGTAGGTAGTCCAAACTACCTTATAGTATGGGCAAAAGAGGGCATAGCTAGTAAACCTGTGCCGGCCTTTCCTGTGTGTGTGTGTGTGTGTGTGTGTGTGCGTGCGTGTGTGTGTGTGTGTGTGTGTGTGTGTGTGTGTGTGTGTGTGTGTGTGTGTGTGTGTGTGTGTGTGTGTGTGTGTGTGTGTGTGTGTGTGTGTGTGTGTGTGTGTGTGTGTGTGTGTGTGTGTGTGTGTGTGTGTGTGTCAGCCTCTTGTGCAGGGACACGAAGCACTGGCTGGATAGAGAGAGTGCTGGAGGTCTTTGTTTAGCCACTCAGCTGAGATCTCAGCTCTATAGCTGTGCCAGTGGGGAGTATTATTGGGGATCTGGAGAAAGCAGAAGAAACCATCCCCCGACTGACTGTGGTCTCTGTGTGCTTGTTAAGGGAAATAACAGTTTACTGTTTGTGTACTTGTCATCCTCCAGTGTGTACGTACCCCCACTGTTGCCAGTGGTGAGGACTGAGGCTCCTTGACTACTGGGCCAGGGCTGGGGTGTCACAGAGGGGACCTTGAATCTGAAATTGATCATTTTGTTTTATTGGAAAGCTTGGGGTAGGAGATGGCAATACAGTTGTGATGAGTTTTTCAGACCATTTAGAAATATGGATGGATATGATGGAAGAAAGGGAGTATATTAAAATAGGAAATGGAATAAAATAAACAATAAATCAGAAGTTATGTGATGAAATTGGAAAGTGGTACGCTTTTCAGCCATGGAAGGTTTATATAACCAAAGGACTTCCATAAGAAATGGTCTGAATGGTGGACAGAATTTAAAAAGAAGTATAAACGTTTTTCAATGGCAGAATAATTTAAGAAAGAAAGAAAGAAAGAAAAAAGTGAAGTAGGGGAAAATCTATAGAAAAGTATTAGAACATTTAAAGAATAATACAGGAGAGTATTTTGATATGGAAAATAAATACATAAAAGATATCAAGAAAAAAAAAGGCATTGTTATTTAGGCAGAGATATTAGTTTCAAGGGAGGAGATATCTGCATATCTGGATAAAATAGTAAAGGAAGATATTAGTAAAATGAGAGAAATGAAAATGTAAAAGAGAGAGGTAAAAGAACACAAGAGCAAATTTATGACTATTGTGGTACTTGTGGAAAGTAAGTATAAGAGTAAAAGGAACAAAAATAAGAGAAAATGGAAAGGCTAAAAAACTGATGGTAAGTAAAAGGGAGGATATGAAACTTATGGTAGGTGATATAAACAGATACATTAGGACATATTGCTTTATGGGGTGTTATGGAATAAATAATAGAATCAGGAGAGTCTGTATGTCACCATAGCAAAATAACAGTGACAGTCTTAGTAAATGGATGGTTGAGTAAAGAAATATACTTGAAGCGTGGTTTAAAACAAGGATGCCCCATGAGTGGGCTATTGTTTGCACTGGTAATTAAAACAGAAGTGGTTGAAATATCTTATAAAAATGAAAGATGCCAGATATGTCATGCACAAGGAGGTGGCGACTACAATATTTTTGACATATGCAGACAATCTAGTTTTGCTAAGAACAAGATATGGACGAGAGAATTGTTGGTTTATCTATAATGGCTGCGTAAATAAAATGGAAATAACTTGGAATAAAGATAAAAGTAAGTGGGTGATGTGATGAAAATTTTGGGTATTTATTTTTCAGTGAATGAAATGTCTTTGCTATGGATAAAATATGAGAAAAATAATGTAGTTATGCAATGGAAGAGTTTGATAAAAGAAATTAAAGAAACATGTCTTCTGTGGGGGACATATAGATTAGCTTTCAGGAAAAGGTTTAACTGGTGAATTCTGTATTACTGGCAAAAGTAGCATATATGTCAAATGTTTATGTGATCCTAGAAAATATGAAAATGAAATTAGGTAATTTGTGTTTTCTTTCATATGGTATTGAATTACAAACAGTGAAAATAAATGTGTTATATATGAGTGAAAATAAAGGAGGACTTGGGTTACTAAATAAAGGTATTTATTCTGCTTCTGTAAACTTGTGTAGGGTATTAAAGTGGGTAAAAGAAGAGAATGAGAAAGTAATAGATAGAACGCTTAACAATAAGCACAAAACATTCTTGGAGATGATGAGAATAAAGAAAAAGAGAAAGATCCATGTCAGGATGGCTGAGTGGTCTAAGGCACCAGACTCAAGGACTGAACTCCTCCCAATGTTCATGGGGATACTGGTTTCCATATGGAGCTGTGGGTTCAAATCCCACTTCTGACGGGTATGTTTTGCTCAATGCCTGAGACTGTGAAATGAGCTCATGTCCAGTGCAGAAGTAAAGAGGTCAAATGCCCTCATGGTGCTAGCAACAACCTCTGACTGAAAGTTAATGATGCAGATCTCAGGGGAGATGACTCCGATGCTATTATGGTTTTGGGTGGGAGGCTGGCATAATGGTTAAGATGTTTACCTTACATACGCAAGGTGCATGGATTGATTCTCACATGGGGTAATTGGCTAGGCTCAAAATGGCCCACAAGGGCAGTTAACCTAGTACTAACCTATGAACCCTATGAACCTATGAACCCTATGACTATGTAAATGAAGAAATCATTGCTGGAGATTTCCTGTGTCCTGACAGAGTACTCTTCAAACTATCTGGAGATATACAGAGCTAAGAATATTTTTCTGGCACTTCAGAGTTGTGTACTGTTAATTGTTGCTTGACTAATTTTATATCATTGTTGGCTGACTTCAGAGATTGTGCAGTTATTTTTGCTTCACTGTATAGTTTTTTAGCTCTCTGCTGAAGGTGTTGGTTTTCCCCTATCCACCCTCCCTATTCTTGTCTTGTTGTTTAAATTTGGAGGTTTTGCAGTTGCCCATCCCCACTGTATATTTGATCAAGGACACTCCCCCCAGTCCCATCTCTTTACCTCATTCTACCTAATAGACTCCTTCTGCATTTGTTTTTAGTCATTTTTAATTTAATTGAAATTTTTTAAACTGTTAGGTTTAACATTGCTACATACTCAAGTGTGCTAGCTTGCATTGCATTTGAATTGTTTTTACTGCTGTTTTAGCTACTTTTCTGTATTAAAAAAATCTAAGCCTGTTTCCTACCTTCCCTGTAACTAGTGTAGTCCAGATTCAGATTTGCTGTATCCAGGACTGCATGTAAGCGTCTGACCCCCCCAAGCTTTCTGTGTTGGAGGGAAGCCTTCTAGCTTATCAGTGGGGGTGGTAAGCACTAGTTAACCTATCTACCACATAAGGAGTGGTTCTGCCCCAGAAATTGTAGTTATTGGCCATTTGGGCAGTTTTTCCATCTCTCTCAACTTTCTGATGTAAAAGCCCGCATTTGCACTTTTCCCCCCTTTCCTGTAACTAGTTTAGTCCAGATACAGATTCTTAGTTTACGCACTTGAATTTGCTTATTTGTGATCAGCACTTGTTCAGAACTTGTTGTAAGCACTAAATAACCTACTAATTACTACAGCATTCAACCTTCCTCATTACCTGGAGGAAAACAGTTTTGGTACTTACTTTCCTCATTTGCTTAGAGAAAAACAGCTCTTGTACTCACTTTCCTCACTTATCAAGAGGAAATTCGTTTTTATTCAGGCATGTCCAAGGGTCAGCTCCTAGTATTCGCTCCTGTCTATCTTATGAATCTGGGCATCTTGGGGCAATGTAGAAATTGCCTCATGTACACAGACAACCCTCTCCTCCTACCACCCAACACTACAACCTGTGAAAGATGCACTTATCTAGCCAAACTGAAGGTAAAGCTCTCTCCAACCAAGACTGAACTTGACAGTCAAGAGGGGAATGTAAACACTTGCACCACACCACACTCATCACATAGTCTCACTAAATCTACACCACCAAAATCCACAAATAGAAACGCAAAAACATTCGCAGAGGCTCTCAATAATAATCTGCTTAAGCAACAGAGACCTCCAAAGCAGAAATGCAAGCAACCTCCACCCCCAACACAGCCCAAATGACACATAGCCCACAGACTCAGTGTGCCACTCAACCACAGCCAATAAGGCAAAACAATGTACCCACCACACTAGTTATAGGTGACTCTATAGTCAGGCACACTGATGTCCCACTCACCAGGCTAAACAATGAGAAGGTTACTGTCAGCTGCCTGTCAGGTGCCAGGATTTGCCACATAACCCACGGACTCAGGTCATGCCACAGCAAGTACAAATATGACTCTGTCATTGTCCATGTTGGTGTGAATGACCTGAGACATATCTCCCTGGACTACATGAAGAGAGGCATGGAAGAGCTCTCTGATCTTGTAGCCCAGGCAGGTATGACCCTAGCCCTGAGTAGCATTCTCCCATCACCCAGACTGATACCGATGTACAAGGACAAAATGATTGACTTCAACAATTGGCTAAGCTTCTGGTGTCATTCTAAAGGGATCCAGTATCTGTCTGCCTGGGATGACATGGTCGACAGACCACAATGCATTGCCAGAGATGGCATGCACCTGTCACCCCTGGGATTTTGGATACTGGCTAAGGTTCTTGTTACCCCTATAGTGCCTTTTTAGGCAAGGTTCAAATGACAAATTCACCACCGTAACAGGAACAGGCAAGCAAAAACTGAGGGTGATGCTACTCAATGCTAAAAGTCTAAATCTCAAAATGCACTCACTCGAGGCACTCCTTAAAATGGAGAACATCGATATCTATGCAGTGACTGAGACCTGGTTCAAGGCTCCAGAAAGCACCCCTGCACTACCAGGGTATGACTCATACCACACTTTTCTGCCATGTATCCTGGACCGGCACACCAAAGGCAGAGGTGTGTCCATATCCATTAAGGATATCCACACCTCTAGGCTAGTTGCTGAGCATAATGCAGCCGAGGTTATCCAAGTGCAACTAACTCTGGGCAAAACTGCAATCCAAATTGTAGCTTGCTACAGATCCCCCACCATGCCTCAGGATTCCCACTCCTCTTTTCTTGATGTACTGGAAAATATTAGGGTTCAACCAAACACCCTAATAATGGGCAATTTCAACTACCGCACCATTAACTGGGAAAACTACTCATGTACCAACTCCTTTGCTCAACGCTTTCTGGAATTTATAAACTCCAATGCCCTGGATCAACTTATCCACACCCGCACCAGGGGCAACATAGCCTAGATCTAGTCATTATCAACATGAGTGACCGGTGTTCCACACCTGAAGTCAACACCTCATTGGTCAGATCCAACCATAAGCTAATTACCCTAGATATCCACATCCTGCCCCCACCCCCCATTAAGGAAACCATGGTAAAACATTTCTCCAAAGCTAACTTCATGCTTCTTAAGACAGAAGTGGTGAACTTCGTGACACCCATGCAGATGGACAATAGTTAGGGTTAGCCTTGAAACCTGTTAAACAGTGTGGTATTATGCAGAATAAGCTTAAATAAGCTAGCTTGTGCATCCAATAGGACTACCATACCCTAGCATTATAGAACATTTTTCCCTTGCCGTTAACCCTAGAAATTAGTTTTCATATAAGATAGCACTACCATATCCTAGCAATGTATGTACCATCTTGCCCTTAACCCATAAATTACCCTAGGAAACCCCTGTTAAAGCTCAATCCTTAATCCTAAACAGCCCATCCTATTACAAGATGAGACACATAGGTATGCAATGTCTGTGTGGCCAGCTTGGTTGTTTTGGGCATCCTAAGACAATGTAGCAATCATCTCATGTTTTCAGGCAAACATTTAATCCATTAAAGAAGACAGCACAGCATGTGAGATGTAAATACACATTTTTTTTGGAGCCAAAAATCTTTCATACAGTTATGACTACTGAATCCTACACATTTTCACTTTATAAGCACTTACACGAGTGCATGGATCATGCTATCCCAAACAGAACCAAGATGCTATCCTCCAAAAAAAGGAAGCCAGTCTGGTGGTCCCCTGCCATAAACAAACTGTACAACAGAAGGAAGAAACTGTTGCAAAAGAGAGTAAATTCCCATGAATGGAGTGGACGAGCTCCCTGGTCAGCATCAGTAAGAAGCTGTGATCCCTGATAAAATCCTACAAAGCTAGTTACGAAAATAAAATTGCCACTGATTCTAAAGACAACCACAAAGCATTCTATTGCTATGTCAAGAATCTCAGTGGCAACACTCAGATCTGCTCTGAGTTACAGCACAATGGCACTAAATATACAGACCCAACTGATATTGCCAACATCCTGGCAGATAGGTTCACTTTTAACTTTAGTTCCCTCTAACCCTCTTAAGAGCCCATCTCTAAACTGGAAGAATGCAAAATTCCTCTAATCACGGCTGCACAGGTAAAAACAACACTCTCCAAGAACACAGCATACATGGGACTAGACAACATCCCAGGCTGCATTCTATACAAACTACAGAAAGAACTGGCACCCCACTTAAGTACCATGTTCAATCATAGCCTCTCCTCAGGCTTTGTGCCCACTGAATGGTGCACAGTGATGGTTATCCCACTTCACAATGGGGGAGCCACCACAGACCACGAGAACTACCGCCCCATTAGCCTGACGAGCCTGGTCTGCAAGGCCATGGAATGTATCATCATGGAACTTATAAACAAAGACATTAGTAATCTCCAAACTCTGGACCCCACCCAGTTTGGGTTTGTAAAAGGCAGATCATGTCTCCTAAACCTGATAGACTTCTTTGAAGCAGTCACCAAAGCCGTAGACGAGGGTAAGGTGGTTCACACAGCCTATCTAGATCTTGCCAAGGCTTTTGACACCATCCCCCACTCTGGAATTATAGATAAACTCACTAAACTAGGTATAAATCCCTATGTCACAAGATGGGTACTTTCTCACTGACAGAACCCACACTGTGAAAGTAGCAGACTCCAAATCCGACTTCAGACCAGTGACAAGTGGAGTACCACAAGGTTTAGTCTTGGGTCCTCTCCTGTTTGGTATCTACTTCTCTGAAGAACAGACTAACACAGAAGGTCTTTGGCTAATGAAGTTCGCAGATGACTGCAAACTAGGAGCCATAATCGAAACTCCTAACGATGTGGACATCCTACAAAAGGGCTTCACTCAGACAGATGCCTGGTGTCAAAGCCGTGGACTCAAGCTCAATGCCAAAAATTGCATTGTCATCCCCTTTGATAAAAACTCTGTACCCATGAACTACAACCTAGGTGGTAGTATATCTAACACCAAAAGTATGATAAGAGACCTTGGGACACAGGCGGACAATAGTCTCTCCTTAGATAATCACATCACCACAGTAGTCAGGAAAACCTCATCACAACAGGTTTCTCATCCAGAAAAAAAGAGGTCATTGTTCCCCTCTACTCATCACTCATTAGACCCATTATAGAGTACAGCGCCCCTTTTGGTATGTACCTCACAAGACATCTACAACAACTGGAAAGGCTGCAGAAGTACCTCACAAAGAGGATTACTGGCCTCAAACAGATGCCCTATGCAGACCGTCTCAAAAAACTCCAGCTCTGTCACATATCGCCTACTCAGAGGTGATCTCTGCCTAACATACAAAGCTATACCAAACTCAGAGCTTTTGGACATGCTCCACTTAAACAAGTCCCAATCCCTCCGAGCTATACTCTAGGGACCTAAACCTTGTCACCACAATAAACAGAACATGCCGGAGGGATAGATTCTTGTCCCAGAGATATCCCATACTCTGGAATAAACTACCTATCTATATCAAACAAAGCTCCTCATTAGTACTCGTCAAGAAAAATCTTGATGATTGGATGGGAAATAGAAAATTCACCCCGGGGATCCCTTCTGTGGCTCTGCTTGACAGTGGCACAGGAAAATAATTTTCTTGGGTGACAAAAGCCAGGGTACCTTTTTAGCTGGGCTTGTATAGGCCCTAGGGCCAATAGCCTAGTACCTACCTATGAACCTAACAAAATTATCAAGAAAAATACTAACATGGAAAATAAAAATTGATGAGATAGAGAATAACGGAATTCTGTGGTATAATAATGTGATGAAACAATATTATTATTAAAATCCATGGGAAAATTTACAATTTTAGGGGTTGGCATACACATAGGGCATTTACCTCACAGCCACAATTTACAGGGTTTGATTTGTACCTTTAAAACAAACTTGTATAGGCTGAAATGGCCTAAGAACCTATATTAAAGCCATTAAAGTAGGGAAAAAGTAATGTACCAAGATAGTAGAGTATCAGGATTTTCAATGGAGACTGGTAATAAATAAGTTATCAGTAAAGAGGAATATGCCGTATAAGAAGAAAACTGAAAGTGTGCATTTATTTTGTGGGGAGGAACAGACAACAGAGCAAATGCAAAAAAAAGTGATAAAACTCTGAAATAAAGTTGTTTGAAGAATAAAATTGTGAATATCAATGACACTATATAACTATAACTATGAATATGATTATGTATAGCTTTTATAAGAATAATAAACATATGTGAAAAGTTCGATAAGCGTTAGTTTTATGTAATATGGGTTATCTGGAATGAAAGACCGCATGAAATTTTTATTAATGGTAAACAGATTGTGGCAGATATAGTGCAAAAATTAGATTATTGCTGTGGAAGGAGTGGGGGGGGTAATAGAAGAATAACAATGAGGATGTTAAAAAAGTTGACAAATTACAAAATCATAAAAATGTGTATATATGCCTGGCTGTGGTGGTGCAGCAGCTGGCATTGCCACCTTACAGCAAGAAGTTCTCCGGTTTGATTCTCAGCTGGAGCACCTTCTGTGCAGAGTCGGCATGTCCTCTTGTGGTTGAGTAAGATTTAAAGACATGCAAGCTGGTGCTGCTAGGTGTATTAGAAAGTTTGGGTGGTGGTAGCTCTGTATGTCCAGCTCTACATTTTGCTGTAGATATTAGTGGGTCTCCTTGCACAGTTACTACAGCCATAAATTACACTTGTGTGTGAATAGATATCAGGATCTTCCCCCATGTAAATGCATAAATGTATTTATTTATTTATTTTCCATTTGTTTACCGGGTTAGTCCGACTGGAGACAATATGACTGTTTTCAGCGGTGGCCCAGGGAGAAAAGCTCCAAATACATAGTGAAAAATTATATAAAAATAATAAAAATAATAAAAAAAATATATATAACCATAGCTATTTTGCACAAAGAGCATAGAACATATAAAAGGAGTAAACATCAGAGTTTTACAATTGACGCAGCATACAGTGGTTAGAATATTGAGAAACAGTTAAACAAGATAGTATACAACAAATATAGAATTGCTTGAACATAAATTAAAAAAAAAAGTTTCTATAGACAAACAGGGTCATAAACTAGAAATCATAACTATAAAGGTGGCCTAAACACCTGGTTCACAGTACTATGCACTAAGTGAAACTACACCGTACAGCTGTGATCTAGGGATGTTGAAAGTTAGGAACAGGTGAAATTAGCTGGTTCTGTACAGGAACATGTCCAAGTTTTGAACAGGAGATCGTTTAGGGATTTGAAAGTATGTTTACTATTTAGACATCTAATGCAACTGCATAGGAATAAAGAGATTGGCCTGAGCTATGTAAGCAATTGGTACCAGTCAGTAGGGCAGTATTGGAAGCTCTTAGTTGACATGCAGTATTATGGAAGGTGAGCAGACCAGAAAGGACAGGTATTTTATTTGGTTGGTATAGTAGTTGATGGATCAGGAGAAGTCAATTGTATTTTAGTAGGTTAGGGAGTTCTAACCATCCTAGTTGTCTGAGGGAGAGGCAGTGATGAGCACTAAACTTAGCATTGGTTGCTAATTTTGAGAGTTTATTGTAGCAGGTAGATAGTTTCAGAAGGTCAGATTTGTTTAGGTTAGTTAGAACTGGGGAAGCGTATAGTAAGGAGGAGAGTAGATGGGTATGAGAGATAGTGATTCGGGATTCCTGTGTGAGGAAGCTCTTGCAGCGGTAAAGTGAACCTAGTTTTTTTGATCTTTGGCAATTGTTAGTGCTATATGTTTGTCGAATTTTAGGTTTTGGTCAATAGTTACACCTAGTAGCTTGGCTTGGGTTACTGGTGTGATAAGGGTATTGTTGGAGGATGTTATTGAGAATGGTGAGGTAGGGGTGAAAGTTTTGGATGGGTGGAAGATCATGAGTTGGGTCTTAGATGGGTTTAGTATGAGTTGGGGGGAATTTAGCCATTTTTCTATAGTAGTGAAGGCTTCGTGGGTTCTGTCTTGGAGTAATTGCAGAGAGGGGGCTGAGCAAATAAGGGCGGTTTCATCAGCATTCTGCACTGTATTTGTTTGTTGGGTAGCCGAGGGGAGGTTATTGGTAAAGATGGAAAATAGTAAGGGACCAAGAGTGGATCCTTGTCCCTCTGGGAGGAGAAGGGGGAGAGAGAGTTATGCCATTTAACAGCTTGTTGCAGGAGGGACAGATAATTTTTAAACCACATTAGAGAGGAGTTATCCAGATTGAGCTTAGAGAGAGTCGATAGTAATTTGCAGTGGGATACCATGTCAAATGCCTTTGACAGGTCTAGGAAGAAAACAGACACTAAGTTACCGAAATTTCTTTGTTGGTGGATGTGGTCAGTAAAGGATATAAGGGCAGAGGTGGTACTATGGTTTGGCTGAAATCCATGTTGGGAATTTGCTAGCAGGTTATATTGAAGAAGATGATTCAGTAGTTGGGCGTGTACCCATTTTTCCAAGATTTTTGATAGGAGAGATAGTATAGCTATGGGGCTATAATTACTAAAGGTAGTGAAGGTAGAGGCCCAGGAACCTCACAAATCAAAGTTCAAACCACAAATCCAATTTATTGACAGCAAACCGACCAAATGCAGTCAAGCGCTTTCATCTTTAGCAAAGACGTAGCATTTCTAACAGAGCTGGGTCAGACATGGCTTTCTAATTCAAGCAGAGATCGCTTCTTAGTAGACGATATGAGACAGAGAATAGCTGATGTTTTTTGAGTCTGTACATGGAGGACATGTGTTTAAGGCCTAGGATCCTCTTTGTGAGGTAATTTTGTGGCCTTAACAGCTGTTGCATATATCTAGTGGCGTACATGCAAAATGGGGCATTATACTCGATGATTGGCATAATGAAGAAAGAGTAGAGAGAGATGATGACTTCTTTCTTCCCAGATGTAAAACCTTTGGTAATGAGATGTGCCACATAGAAGGACTTTCTTACCACAGCGGCAATGTGGTGGTCGAAGGAGAGGTTGCTGTCAACTTGTGTCTCCAGATCTCTTATAACACTTCAGTGTTCAGTGGGCTCCCATCGATGTGGTAATTAATGGGAACTGAGTTTTTCCCAAAGGGGATGATGACACGTTTTTTGGTATTAAGCTTAAGGCCATGGTTTCAACATCAGTCATTGGTCTCAGTGAGGTCTTTTTGTAAGACGTCTACATCACTTGGGGAGTTAATAATGGCTCCCAGCTTGCAGTCATCTGCAAACTTAGTCAGCCAGAGTCCCTTCATGTTGGCCAGGACTTCTGAGAAGTAGATGCCAAATAGGAGAGGACCCAGGACCAATCCCTGTGGGACTCCACTCGTGACTGGTTGGCAGTCTGACTTGGAGTCCACTACTTTCACACTGTGGGTTCTATCTGCGTGCTAATTTGCAAGCCACCTAGTGATATAGGGGTTGGTGCCTAGTGTAGTGGGTTTATCAATAATTCCTGAATGGGGAATGGTATCAAAGGCCTTGGCCAGATTGAGGTAAGCTGTATGAACTGCCTTGCCCTCATCCACAGCTCTGGTGATTGACTCAAAGAAGTCAACCAGGTTGAGCAAGCATGATCTACCTTTCACAAAACCAAATTGCATGCGATCTAAAGTTTGGAGATTCCCTATATCCATGTTAATTAAGTCCATGATGATGCACTCCATAGCCTTACATATCAGACTCGTCAGGCTAATGGGGCAATAATTCCCAGGGTCTGCAGTCGCTCCCCCTTTATGGAGAGGGATGAATGTAGCAGTGCGCCATTCGGTAGGGGCAAAGCCTGAGGTGAGGCTGTGACTGAACAGGGCACACAGATGTAGTGCCAGTTCACTTTGTAGTTCATGTAGAACACATCCTGGGATATTGTCAGGTCCCATGGAAGCTGTATTATTGGCCTTGAACAATGCAGCTTTAATCTGTGCTGCAGTAATGCTGGGTGCCTGGCATTCCTCCGGTATTGTGATTGGTCCTGGGGGGGGGGGTGAGAGTGGTAAAGTTGGCACTGAATCTCTCAGCCAGTACATTGGCAATATCAGTTGGCTCAGTATAGGAGGTACCATTGTGCAGTAACTCAGAGAAAACCTGGGTATTGCCATGGAGATCCTTGATATAACTATAAAAGGCTTTGAGGTTGTTTTTAGTGTCTGCTGCAATTCTGCCTTCATAGCTGGCTTTAGACGTTTTGATGAGGGATCTCAATTTTTTGTTGAGGCTAATAAGGGAGTTTTTCCAGTCTTGGGATTTCACCTTTTTCTGCAACAGCATTTCCTTCTATTGTACAGTTTATTAATGGAAGGGGACCACCAGATTGACTTTCTTTTTTTTTTTGGAGGAGAGTGTCTTGTTTCTGTTGGGTATGGCTAGTTCCATGCATTTATGTACGTGTTCGTACAGTGCATTGATATATGAATCAGCAGTCATGTATCTACTTTCTATTGACATAGATGCCGTGAAGTTAGCCACCTCTATTTTTAGGAGCCCAAAGTCAGTTGTGGAGAAGTTTTTCAAGATGGTTACCTTTGCGGGGGGTGTGTGGGTGAGATGTGCATTTCCATGGTGATTAGTGATGGTGAATGAGGAGAAGGGAAGTCTGAATGATGAGGTCAAAACTAGAATCAGAGGGGCAGTGGCCAACTAGCATAGAGTATCAGGTGGAATAGCTGACAGAAGAATGCCAAGGAAGCTGAAAAATAAGGTGTACAAGGCAGTGGTGTGACCAGCACTACTGAATGGTACAGAATCCTGGGAGTAAAGGAAGAGTAGATGAAGGAGCTGGAGGTGATGGAGATGAAGTGCCTGAGATGGGTGGTAGGATGCACACTGTGGGACAGGTAGAAAGGAGGACATCAGAGCAGAAGTCAAAGTAGCTCCAATTGCAGAAAAGATAAAAGAGAACAGATTACAGTGGTTTGGACACATGTGCAAATAAGCAGAAGGCAATCTGCTGAAGATGATTTGGGACAGACCAGAAGAAGGTAAGAGCAAATTAAGACATCCATCAAAGAGGTGGATGGATTGTGTGAAAGAAGATCTGAGACAGTCAGGTGTGAGTGTCAAAGAAGGAAGGAGTGTAGAAATGAATCAAGAGAGATGGTGACAACACGGTACCCCAACCCCATGTAGAAAATGGGAAAAAAGGCATCTGATGATGATGATTATGATGTCTTCCATTCATGTTCCTTTAGTTCTGATATTCTAGGAAGTCAGGTCTTCTTTTTTTTTTCAACATTTTTGCATAGAAAAATTATCGTCAAGTTATCTCCATTGTTGTAGAAAGATAAAGCCCTAACTATGACCCAGTGACCTGACCTCTTTTCAAATAGTGACTTATGGTGCTCCTGGAGAGGATGGGAGAGGAGGGACTCATCTTAGCCGACTCATGTCTCATCAAGGAGAGTATGTTGGAGTGAATATCCAGAGCGCACATTCCCATGAAGAACTCCTAAATGAAGACCAGAGATTCAACTAGAGCGCTGACTTCACTGGCGGTAATGTCCTTAGGAAGTTACATCATAGATGGAAGCAGGTGCCAAGGTGGCATGTCCTCTTTGATGCTCATTGCTAATGGACCCCTTAGGGATATTACCAGGCATTCACAGTAGGGGTAGTGGTGCGGAAAAGAGAAAAAGTAAATAGCCACTTATGGCTGCTAAAATGATGGCACCTCTAGGCTAGCTGTTGCCCTAGTAATGTGAAATGAATATCCAGTTGACAGAGGCAGGGTGTGATTATTATTAGGCAGTTAGGGTAAAAAAATCCTTGTCAAAAATGCAGACTCTAGCCAAATATAAAACTTCGTTTTCCCGGGCCACCTTCACCATGCACCTTCACCACTCTTTCCTTTTGCTAAAAAGAAAGGGAATGAGCTATCCTTGGACTGGGCTAGTGACCAATTAATGGCAAGGAGGTAAGCGACTGGATGTGTCCCTCATTTGAAAGCTTCACTCCTGGCATGCAGGAATTGCATTCGATACTTTTGCTCAGCACCTTTATGCATGTTCATTTTACACTTTTGATTTTTCTGGTTATCTAGTCTATTATTTAGTAAATTGTAGAAGAAAGGCCACTTGATGGTCACTGTTTCCTAAAGCTACTAAAAGGTTCAGAGTGAGTGACTCAAGTTATATAGTTTTCTCAATGTCTCCTGTAGTAGTCCATTTCATTTTTTTAACTTCACTCTGCAAATTTACTAGGAACACATGCACCCATTTGTCATTTTGGCAGGATGTGGTGTAAATGCAACTTCAGTCACTGAAAATGATTAAAAGAACAGCTTTAGAGACCCTCTATTGCATCATGTTTATATATATATATATATATATATATATATATATATATATATATATATATATATATATATATATATATATATATATATATACACACACACACACACACACACACACACACACACACACACACACACACACACACACACACACACACACACACATAAATATCTGAAGCACTGCCAAACCATTTCTCTCATTGTGAACACTAGAATGGAAGTTCACGTTTCTCCCTGACTTATATGATGGTTTCTGCATTGTCTGCAATACAGAATAGTCTTTCATCAAGAGAAGAGTAATCAGAATTAGAGAAACTGCATTGTGTCATGAAATTCAGATAGCTAGATTTAGAGATTTACTTTTGTATTTTCTTACCTTAATGTACGAAATTGGATAATGGATTATGTGATGGAATGCGTTTCTTATCATAATCTGTAAATATAACTATATGTATCTATATATCCACAGTGGATATAAAAAGTTTACACACCCCTGTTATAATGCCAGGTTTTTTATATAAAAAAAATTGAGACCACAATATATCATTTCAAAACTTTTTCCACCTTTAATGTGACCTATAATCTGTACAATTCAATTGAAAAACAAACAAATCTGTTAGGGGAAAAATATAAAAAATGTACAATACGCTGGTTGCATAAGTGTACATACCCTTAAACTAATACTTTGTTGTGTGTACACACCTTTAAATGAGTACTTTGTTGATGCACCTTTTGATTTAATTACAGCATCCAGTCTTCTTGGGTACACACCTGCCATCAATTAAAGAGACTCTGGTTAACCCCAAATAAAGTTCAACTGTCCAAGTAGGATTTTCCTAACATTTACTTAGGTTCCTGCTACAGCAAATGTCATGTTTCTCAGAGACCTTACAAAGAATCAAAGGAAATTCATTGCTGAAAGGTATCAGTTAGGAGAAGCATACAAAAAAAATTCCACATCATTGGATATACCATGGAACACAGTGAAGGCAGTGATTAAAAAGTGGAGAAAATATGGGACAACAGTGACGTTGCAAAGAATTGGACGTCCCTCCAAAATTGATGAAAAGACAAGATGAAAACTGGTCAGGGAGGCTGGCAAGAGACCTACAGCAACACTGAAGGAGCTGCAGGAATTTCTGACAAGTACTGGTTGTGTACTACATGTGACAACAATCTCTCGTATTCTCCATATGTCTGGACAATGGGGTAGGGTTGCAAGATGGAAGCCTTTTCTTACACAGAAAAACATCCAGGCCCAGCTAAAATTTGCAAAACAATACATCAAGTCTCCTAAAAGCATGTGAGAAGATGTGTTACGGGCTGATGAGACCAAGGTTGAACTGTTTGGCCACAATTCCAAAAGGTACGTTTGGCACAAAAATAACACTTTGCGTCACCAAAAGAGCACCCTCCCCACGGTGAAGCATGGAAGTAGAAGTATCATGCTTTGGGATTGTTTTTCTTCAGTTGGATCTGGGGCTTTAGTCAAGGTGGAAGGAATTATGAACAGTTCCAAATACAAGTCACTTTTGGCCCAAAACCTTCAGGTGTCTGCTAGAAAGCTGAAGATGAAGAAGAATTTCACCTTTCCACATGTCAATGACCCCAAACATACATCCAAATCAACAGAAAATGGCTTCACCAGAAGAAACTTAAAGTTTTGGATTGGCAAACCCAGAGCCCCAACCTAAATCCAAAAGAAAATCCATGGGGGTGACCTGAAGAGGGCTGTGCACAAGAGATGCCCTCGGAATATGACAGATTTGGAGCACTTTTGCAAGGAAGACTGGCAAATATTGCTAAGTCAAGATGTGTCATGCTAATAGACTCCTACTCAGGAAGACTGAATCCTGTAATTAAATCAAAAGGTGCTTCAACAAAGTATTAGTTTAAGGATGTGCACACACAGCAAAGTATTAGTTTAAGGGTGTGCACACTTATGCAACCAGCGTATTGTACTTTTTTTATTTTTTATATTTTTTCCCTAACAGATTTGTTTGTTTTTCTATTGAATCGTACAGGTTATAGGTCACATTAAAGGTGGGAAAAGTTTTGAAATGATTTATTGTGGTCTCAGTTTTTTTTATATCACAAAAACCTGGCATTTTAACAGAGATGTGTAAACTTTTTATATCCACTGTATATATCTATATCTATATCTATCTATCTATATATATATATATATATATATATATATATATATATATATATATGTGTATACATATGTAATATCTACAGCTCTCTCTCTCTCTCTCTCTCTCTATATATATATATATATATATACACACACATACATATACAGAAACAGATATAGATGTAGATATGCGTATGTATCAGTGTACATATAATGGCCATTATGATGTGTGATTGGGTGGTGCAGTAGGTAATGTTGTTGTCTCACAACAATAGGTTCTCCATTTCAATTCTTGGATGGGGTGCCCTCTGTATGGAGTCTGCATGCCCTCCTTGCATTCGCATGGGCTTCCTCCCACATTCCAAAGACATGCATCTGGAGTGTTTTTCCCTGGGCCTCTGATGAAAATAGGCTCTGTCCTAGTCAGACTTTCCTGGTCAACAAATTTTAAATAAATAAATAAGTAAATAATATGTCAGAAATGTGTACAACTTAAGTGACATAATGTAAAAAATCACTGATGTAAATACAGACATTTTTACAAATAGTGTAAATAGCACTGTTTCTTTACGGCAGACAGCTGCATTTTTTTATTAGGTAGAGATGCTTTCCACAGGAAATACTTTTCCATTATATTGGTGTATATAAGGAGGAATGTGGCTTGGTTAGTCAGAAATGTTAACCTGTCAGTGGCGGGAGAGTGTCTGCCTGGAATCTTGGTTATGAGGAGTGTGGTGCAGCCAAGGAGAAGCCATATTGGATTATACTGAAGAAGCATAGACATCTTCTGTTGTGAATCCATAAAGAAGGAATGTGGTTGAAGACACCTTTGAACTGTGTTGAATTTGGCATGCAAGATTGTTTTTTTTTCCTTTGTGAGACTAACAGAAAAGGCCCTTTATATAGTTTATGCTATATTGCCTGTATATACTGAAGCGTCTGTACCAATGTTTTTTCTTCATTACTTTATGTTTTGGTGGACTCTGTTGTACTATTTTATACCACATTGGTAGGAACATTGAGCATAATGAGCACAGTTTATCTGCACCAATCATACTGCCTGTCAGTATTTTCTCATACTCCAAACCCATTATAGCCATACAATCTTACCATCTCTGTCTTTTGATTAAATCCATCATGGTCTAATACATTTTTCCAAACAGAAATATTTTCTGGGGTGTATGCAACAAAATTGTATACACATTTATTAAAATAATACTATTATGTTCTGTATATTGTTGTTGATGTAAATAGAATATTTGACACCCACTTCCATCTGCACTAAAGTACAATTTAAAAACTTCTATTTACTCAATTAGAAAAGTCCTGGCTTTGCTCTTGCTACCCACCTGACTAACTCTATATTCTCCACTTTGTCCGGTTCGATTCTCAGCTAGAGCATCTTCTGCATGGAGATATGCATGAATGGATGTGCCTTCGTTGAAGGTTGTGCATCAGGGCTGGCAACTCGGCACGTAAAAATCAACTGCCAATCATTAGCGGACCGGAGTTCCGCTGTGGCGACCCCTAACCGGGAAAAGCCGAAAGACACATACATACATACTTTACAGTACTATCCTATTATGCCTTCTTCCTTCCCTATATATACTTACTCTTTTAATGCAAATCATTTCAAGTCTTCCTCTAAAATATCACACTGTGCTTTCTAATATATGCTAGTCTAGTTTGTATAATACCATATACTCTTTGATGTACAAATTTTGTTAAAATTGCTAAGGTGTCATCTCTTTCGGTTGTTTATATTTTGCAATGGGTAGTTTCATTGTTGACCTGTACTCTGTAATTTTCTTGTGGTATAATGTTTGTTTTTCATATTGTGGGAGATTTTCTCCCCAGGTCTCCGCTGCAAATGGACCTGTGTCCAGTTGGACTTTCCTGGTAAACAAATGTTAAATAAATAAATGTATCTTAGGTAATTGTATTAACCTTTTTATTTGTCTGTTATCTCTGTGGTTGGTCCTATTACTGTTTATTTATTAATTTATTTGCTAACCTGGGTAGAGAACTTATCTCCATGGACCTACTTCAGACTTGGCCCAGTAGTGTGTGTTCATTGAAAACAGTAGTGGAATTTGTACACTCTCCTTGGCAAACTATTCCTTAGTCAGTGTTAGGGTCTTCCCAGAAAATATGGAGTAACTTAGTCAACAAAAAATAAGTGCTTCACAATTTTCTTACCTCATCAGATGTCAAAAAAAGAAGTTATGTACTTATCATAACGTTCATTGTTTGTAGTCCATCTTGCCTACATTCTTGCTGGATGGGTTTGGAGCCGATATTTGGCTCCGATTCGGATGATACTAAAGCTTGAGAGCTTTTACTGGCTTGAGGCTAACCCCTATCCCCTATCCCATGGTGCCTCATGGCAATTCCCCAGATCTTGTTTGCAAGAAAGCAATAAGAATCTCATAGTTATGAAACTATATATATAACTGTGTACCTACAGACAAACATTGTGTAACATTATCCATGCCAGGTGGACAACAACTACAACCAGGTCAGACAGCATAAGTGTAGTCCACCAGATCCTCCAGGGACAAGAAGGGGGCAGGAGGGAGCGATGCAAGAATGTAGGTGAGATGGACTACAAACATGGAATGTTATGGTAAGTACACAACTTCTTTATGTTATGTAGTCCTATCTCACCGTAATTCTTGCTGGATGGGACAGCGTTCCTAGCACCTTTATCCCGGGTGGCTCAAGTGAAGAGACTCTTCAGCACAGTGGACCCAAAGGATGACCTGTCCCAGGAGGACAAATCCCATTTGTAATGAGTGACAAAAGTATTTGGTCTTGCCAAAGTAGCTGCTGTACAAATAGTATCAATTGGAAGCCTAGATCTAAAGGCACATGAAGTAGATACTGCCCTAGTTGAGTGGCCTTTTACTCTGTTGGGTAATTAGTTGCCAGCAGTTTGATGTTTGTTTTTTCAGCTTTTCCCAGTTAGGGGTTGCCACAGCAGAATTCTGGTCTGCTAATGATTGACAGTAGTTTTTTTTATGGTGCCAAGTTGCCAGCCTGACGCCCAACCTTCAGTGAGGGCACGCCCATTCACACATGTCTTTCGGAGGCCACTCAATTGCAGGGAGGACATGCAGACTCCACACAGAAGGCACTCCAGCTGAGAATCGAACAGGAGAACCTCTTGCTGTGAGGTAACAATGCTACCGCTGTACCACCGTGGCTATAAGCTAAGGAAATGCAATCTGAAAGTCATTTTGAAAGAGTAACCTTAGAAACAGGTAAGCCCTTATTTTTGTCTGAAAAGGAAACAAATAATTGATCTGATTTTCTGAATTCTTTTGTACTGTGTAAGTAAAATCTGAAAATTTTGTGAACATCTAATTGGTGTAGTCTGTACTCAGATTTGTTAGAATAGTTTGGAAAAAACACTGGTAGCTCAATATAGTGTTGAGATTATGCTCTGAGCATACCTTGGGGAAAAAGGAAGGGTTTGTCCTAAGTGAGCCTCTATCATTGTGGAAAATAATGTAAGGAGGTCGAATAGTAAGGGCTTGTAGTTCTGAGACTCTTCTAGCAGATGTTATGGCTACTAAGAATAGTGTTTTCCAAGACAATTTCAGATCTGATGAAGAAGAGGGCTCAAAGGGTGCAGACATTAATGATGTGAGAAATAAGTTTAAGTCCCAAGGTTCTGATGGTTGTTTGATCGGATGTCTGAGAGGAAGAACTCCCTTCAAAAAGATTTTGCACAAGGAGTGTGACATGATGGGATTTCCCATTAAGCCAAAATGGAAATTAGAAATGGCAGCTAACTGAACTCTGACTGTAACGGCTGCAGCTCCTTCATGAAAAAATTGATGCAAGGAGGGATAAAATAGATTCTATAGGAGCTGTATAGGGATCTAAGCCTTGGTTTATAGCCCAAATAGAGAACCTTTTCCATTTGCTGGAGTATAACTTCCAAGTGGAAGGCGTATGGAATGAGATCAGAATGTGTTTGACTGAAGGGGAGAGGGGGACACACCTGGCTATTCGTGGAACTGAAGCAGCCATGCTGTCAATTTGAGGGTGTGGATGGTGGGGTGGAACTGCCCCGACTGATGAATCAGGAGGTCTGGACATGGTCCAGAATCCATGGTTCCTCCAAAAGATAGGGCCACCGGAAGTGAAACCATACTTGTCAAGGCCAGTAAGGAGCAATGAGGATCAGGGTACTCCTCAACTGTTTTGCTTTCTGTATTACCTTTGGGATGAGAGGAAAGGGTGGGAAGGCATAAAGAAGTCCCGGGGGCCAATCATGGACTAGAGCATCCCTGGTTGACATCCCATATGGGGAATTAGGGCAAAGTAGCTGCTGCATTTGGTGCTCAGGTGTGTGGCGAAAAGGTTGCAACAAGGCTGGCCCCATCTGTGAAAGATCTCTTTCGCAACTTCTGCATTCAGGGACCAGTTGTGAGGCATCAGAATTGCTTGGCTGTGTTTGTCTGCTAAATTCGATTTCCCCGGGATGTGTGTTGCTACCAGAAAATGCTGAGTGTCCATCACCCATTTCCAAATTCTTAAGACCTCTCAGCAAAGTGGGTAAGATTTGGTTCTCCCTTGCTTGTTTATGTACCACACGACAGACATGTTGTCTGACTGGATCACAATTTTCCCGGTGGGAAGGGAGCTCTGACGTGCTTGCAACGCATATAGCACCACTCTCATCTCCAGAACATTGATGTGCAAGTGGTTCTCATGGTTCTGCCAAGTACCTTGGACTATCATTCCCAGATAATGCCCCCCCACCCTATCTGGGAAACGTCCATGGTCAAAACTGCTTTCTCTTGGGGAGGAACAAGTGAACGACCTAAGAGAAGTTGTTCTGTATGCAACCACCATGTCAGATCCTTCTTGCAGGCGTCTGTTATGAAAATCTGATGAGACAATGGAAGGTCTTGCATCGACCATTGGGCAAATAGCAGCCACTGAAGTATTCTCATGTGTAGACGGGCTAGAGGAACAAATAGGATGGAGGAAGCCATAGTCCTTAGGACTTGAAGGACTACCCTGGCCTGAACTTTGTGACTGTTTAGCAAAGATCTGACTTGATTGCGTAGAGACTCTACTCTTGCTGGTGTTAGTCTTGCTGACATGGTGGTTGTGTCTATTTATGAGCCTAAGAATACAATGTGCTGCAAAGGAGATAAGGCTGAATTTTTTAGGTTGACTGAGATGCCTAAACTGGCGCACAAGGATATAATCTCCTCCCTGGTTCTGATGAGTTGATGCTTGGTGGTAGCAGTGAGGAGCCAGTCGTCTAGGTATGGAAACACCTGGAATCCTTGATGTCTCAGGTGAGCCGTTACAACTGCCATGCATTTGGTGAACTCTCTTGGGGCTGTAGTGAGACCAAAGAGTGGTGTTTGAAACACAAAATGACTGGCTCCCAGCCGGAAGTGTGTCTCCTGGAGCACCTGTCTGTTTTGATATGGTAGTACACATCCTGAAGATCTATTGAGCACATCCAATTGTCTTTTCTGATAAAGGGGAATATTGACTGCAGAGTGATCATTCAGACCTTTGATTTCTTTATGGACTTGTTGAGTCTGCTGAGATCTAGAATTGATCTCCAGTCCCCTGACTTTTTTAGAACTAAAAAGAATCGAGAGTGAGTTCCAGATCCTATTTGCTCTGTGGGGACTTCTTGGATGACTCTTTTTTGCAGCAACGAGATAACCTCTGATGTTGCATGGTCTAAATGAATGGGTGGCATGTCTGTTAAAGGCTGGTTTGCTGGGGGTTTGGAAACAAAGGTAATCAGATAACCTCTGGATATTATGGTGTGTACCCAACGATCTTGCAAAATGTTTAGCCAGGTGCTTGGGTACAATGATAGATGACCCCTGACTACCTCCAGAGACGGACAGTCAGGCAACCCTTCAGGGGCAATGGAATAGACAATCAGAGAAGGTTTCTTTATCTCCCTGATGTTGCAGATCTCTTCTTCTGCGAGGGTGGCATTTTCCATTATATCCTCTCCCTCTGCCTCCAGGGGAGGGTTGACCTTGTGCCTGAGGGAAAACTTTTTGGGATTTACGGAACCACATTTTCCCTCCTGTATTACCCTTGGGATAGGGTCTAGATGGGAGGAAGAAATGGACTCCGATGGCAGATAAGGTTTTCCCTTTCAGCTCGCACCTGGTCAAAATCTCTTTCAACTGGGGTCCAAAAAGAGATGAACCATCAAATGGGACATTAGTGAAGGAAGACGTAAAGGATTCCTTGAAATTACAAAGACGCATCCAAGAATGTCTCCTGAGGTATATTCCTGCTGCAGCTGCCCTACTCGCTCCATCCACTGCATACGATATCAGCCTCATGGAGGTGTTAGCTATCGACATAAGGGTGGAGAACTGTGCAGAAACCTTATCTATGTATCCCGGAGCTACTGAACCCTGGAGGGTATCTCCCAACTCCTTCAGGAGATCCTTCTGAAGACGAGTAAAATGGGTAAGGTAATTCAGCGATCTTAGAGTAAATGCTGCTGAAGAGAAGGTACGCTCCCCATACCTATCCATCATCCTAGACTCCTTGTGAGGAGGATGGATATTAGAAGATGTTTCAGATAACTCCTTCTTTGTGGCTGCTGCTACCAGCATAGCATCAACAGGAACTCCTTTGGTAAGAAAAGCCTTATCTTCAGGTACTGTCATGAATTTATTTGGCCTCCATGGGATGGGGTCCACTGAGTCTGGGGAGGTCCAGGCTTTCTGCAATATCACCCCTAAGAGTTGGTCATAAGTCAGTGTCACCCAGGAGGTGGAAGGTAGGGAACCAAAGGGCTCAAGATACACTGATTTGTCCTCAGTAGGGTTAGAGGTCTTCCAGTCACCCCTCTGTCTAAGGATTTCTAGGATGTCAGAAAAGGAGACATCCTCAGAAGGGGATCTAGGGGACCCTTCTGATTCCTTCAAATCAGTGTCAGAAGTGACAAACTCAGGTGAGTCAACATGCTTCCTCTTACACAGTCTCTTCTGAGGGAGCTCTCCAGTGGAATAATCTGGGGAGGTCTTGGAAGAGGGGGCACCCCCAATAGGGGCTGCTTGTGTCTCTGGTTCCCTATGCTGTGGAGGTGGCAGGGGGGAAGAGGTTGCTGCCTGCTGCTGGTGGGACACAGGTTCCAAAGGTATGGCTTTTGCAGAGGATAAAGCCTTCTGTATTGCTTCGAAAGCCTTTCTCCACACTTTGAAGAAGACCTCTGCTCTGAGGAGACAGATGGTCAGTTCCAAGCAAGGGGGAACGGCTTCAAAGCAAGAAAACCCAGGGTGACTGTCCCCCTCGGAGTCGACTCGAGAGCGTCAGCTCCCAGATCCCTCTGTTCCGGACTGAGCCACTGAGGATAGAGTAATCAGTTCTGAAGAAGCAGGCAGGATCCCCGGATCCAAGACTTGAAAAACCAGAGGAGGAGCAGAGGTTTATAAAGGAGTCGGCTCTGAAGCCTTTGGGCTCGGAGGGGCCAATTTCTTTGCCAGAGCTGGATCTGAAAGCAACCTCTTCACCACCCGATCGATGTCCTCATCTGAAAATGTCCTAGAGGATCTGGTGGAGACAGAAGGAGATCTCCTCCTCTCCAAAATAGGAGATCTCAAGGTAGGTGACACAGAGTCAATATCAGATAACTGTCTTATAGGTTCATAGGTAGGTACTGGGCTATCTACCCTAGGGCATTTATAAGCCTAGCCAGAGTGTGTTGGCTATTGCCACCCCATTGATTAATTAACTGATCTTCTGTCAAGCAGAGTCAATGAAGTGATCCCAGGGGTGTATTTTCTGTTACCCATCCACTCGTTAAGGTTTCTCTTGAAAAGTGTTAGTGAGGGGCTCTGCCTAATGTAGTTTGGAATTTTGTTCCAAAGCATGGGGAGTCTCTGTGACAGGAATCTATTACTCCAGCATGTTCTATTTATTGCTGTGGCGAGGTTGTGGAAGGTTGCCTCGGCACCGAGGAGGCCGACAGTACCGATGTGGAAGAAGCTGAATCAGAGCCAGAACTCCTTGGCTCCAACACATTGGTCTTTTTCGACGTCTCTGAAGCTGGGGTTGAAGATTAATGTTTCGAAGTCTTAGGAGCTGTCTAACCAAGTTCCAGCTGTTCCTGGAAGGAACTGGTCATAAGACCTCTATCAATTAGTTTGCATTTTCTCTCATTCAAGACCCTGGAACTAAACGCATGGCAAAAGGTACAGGGCTCTTGCAAATGAGCTTCACCTAAACAGTACATGCAACTGGTGTGACTGTCTGTCAAAGACATCTTTTGGGAACATCTGTCACACTTTTTAAATCCCGAAGGACGATGGTCCTTATGGTCCCTATTCTTTTCTTTAGACATTGTACAGGAAGGACTATAGTCTAGCTAGATAAGAAAACAATAATAACTAAACTCTAACTACTAAGGTGTCAATAACAACTTAGTTAGTAAGAGAAAGAAGGAAGAGTCTATTAGAAACTTTTTTTTTTTTTTTTTTTTATAAGTCACACACTCAGGGAGGAAAGGCCCTCTAACTTAAATGGGCAACTAAGGCCATCTAACTTAAATGGGTCGTACAATCCTATGGGGAAAAATAAGGGTCAAAACTCTCAGAACAGTTGCACAAAAGATAACAATAATAAAGAATGTAATTTAAGTAGAAAAATTTGAAAAAAGACAAGATTTAGTAAATAATCTATTACTTAGCCATTGAGGCAGTAAGTAGGCAACCTCGAAGCTTTTGCTGCAAATGAGATCTGAGGAATTGCCATGAGGCACCATGGGATAGGGGTTAGCCTCGAGCCAGTAAGAGCTTTCGAGCTTTAGTATTGGCTGAGTCCAGCAAGAATTACGGCGAGATAGGACTACATAACATCAGTCCTTTAAGTGTAGAAAGTGATGAGGCATTATAGTGTTAAAACAGATATATTCTTAGCAGTTACAATTTTTAGAGTGGACTTACAGGCCAAGATATAGGTAGTTCAGTTAGTGTGAAACTTGTAGAGATTCGAGAAAAACTAAGACTTCCAGAGATGACCAGAAATTTCATTTATGACATTATGTTAAATCCATGTCAGAATGGTCAAAGACACAGTCTGTAGCTTTCATTGTATGATGCTGGCAAGCTTTGCAGAATTTTAAGAAAAAGAACAATGAATCATGGATATGACATTAGGAAATCTTAAATAACAGATGTTCTTGCCAAGCCTTTGTTATGTGATCCAGAATCATGCAGTTTTAAGTATATACAAATGGAGCACAGTGCAACAGCATCCATTGGATAGGGTACTTGCGCTTGCTTTAAAAATAAATGTTTAGATTCTGTTCTTTGGGAACTTTACAAATTCCTGCTCTGATTTAAACTTTTAACATTAAATCATTTTGCTCAGATAAAAGTACTGTCTCATAGCCTAGTATTCTTTACGTTTGTATTTAATCATATCTAATGGTGCAACATCTTCCATTACTGTCCCTCATCTATCCTGTTTAGCTTCATACATTGCTCGCTCTGTCTGTCTGTCTGTCACTGTCTGTCTGTTTCTGGGTCTTACAGAGGTTTGTCACCACTACAGGAAACCACTTGATGTCAGTGATTGTTTCTTTTTTTAACTGGTATTTTAAGACAGTACATGCATACATGTTTAGTATTAAGGAAGATTATAATTAAAATAATTACTGTTTGTTGTGTAATACTCAGTTAAAAAGGCTAGACTGTAATTCTTTGCCTTCTGCATAGTGCAGAAGCTTTCTTCTGCTTTTAGAATTTGTTGTATGTCTCCTGCTGTTAGTCTTCTGTTATTCGGTAGGCAGTTTCCCCTTAGAATTTGAAGCTTACTGGTACTTGACAGTTCCTGTCTAAGACAGGGAAATCCAGGATAAAGCCTGCCAATAAAAACATTTTTCTGGCAGTTGTTTGGAAGTTTTGCTGGATTACAAGGCCAGCGCTGTAGCTGGACTGTGGGAGCAATGAATACTGATGAAAGAATCAAACATATTCCATTAATAGACAGCCAGAAGTCAGATAGATAAGCTCTCTTAATTTATAGGTGTTACTTTTCATTGTACAGAGTGCATCTTTCCCTAATAATCATCCTGTAGCAGCTTCATTTATATTTTTTATCTTCATGCAACATTTGGAGATTTAAGGGGAATCTGTCTAAACAAAAGCAATGCCCTACAAAACACAGAATTCTGATATGCTTAGAATGTAGATAACATTAAGACTTTGGAATGAGTTTGGTTTATGACAGTCTTATGTAAGGTAAATCCCCATTCCAGAACAAACTAATTGTCTTTTTAATTAATTTCAGTGCAGCTTCTTCCACTTAAACTCTTGTCAGAGCTTTATCCTTATGAGAGCATGCATATGTCTTAGTATAAACAGGGCTTATCGAAGCAGTACAGATGTCAGTATTTCCTAGAGTGTCAAGAGTTTACTTTGATACACGAAGACATTCTAAAACACACATGAACTAACAAAGTGATAGTGTTTTTACAGTCATTCGTAAACTATGCCAAAGGAAACCTGCCTATATTTATTTTTTAACATGACTGATTACTTATAGAGTATATTGGTCTGCTCTGCGGTCTACAGTTACAGTTGTACCTTTAATGCAGTTGCCTGTTTTATACCTTTGAACCTCTGAGAGCAAGAAATCTGGACAAAGCCACAAATAACGGTTGGGGGGGGGTGGCAAAAATATGGACACTTTTTAAATATTGGTCTTACAAACTTAGAAAGTTGATAGATTAACAAGTTTTGCATTAGCATGAATTTTCTGAAGGATATGAAGTCTGAAGCTCAAATGCCTGCCATTTTCTAACTTCAGTCCTCAATGATTTGCAGGGATTTGCCAAAAAACAACAATTTTATGAGAAACAGGCTAAACATATGAGGCAAAAATCTGGACAGGTTGAGAGGTATGTGTATTCAGAAGAAGATAAAAAATCTGAATGCATTAGTCAGTCTAGGAAGTATGAACAGTGTTAAACATCCTACCCAGTGAAATGCAGTACCACTTTCTGTCATTTGACCTTGTTCCACACAGTGAAATTTGGTTTTGCAAAGGGGAAATCATTCCCTACGAAGAGAGAGACAGCAAGATACTTAATGAGTTGCTGTTTGTAATATCACAAAAAGAAAAATATACCAAAGCTAGATTTCTAACTGTGTGATACCTTAAAACCTCTTGCATCAGAGAACTCATGGGATATATGCAAATCACTCTTTAAGTATATCAGGTGCTTGAGCTAAATGGTAATTCTGAAAGTCCATGACTTCTTCTTTTACTTTCATTTTTAAGTCTGTTTATAGACAATTTTAGGCCATTAAAGTCAAACCCCTCTAGCTGTGAACATACATGTTTCCACTTTCTTGGAAACACAGGGTTGTCATACCCAGGTGATATCCATAAACATTCGGGTGTCTACAAAATATCCAACTAACAAACTAAAATAAAGAGTAAAAAGGTCACACAGATAACCAACTGGTTAAAAACACAAAAAGAAAAATCTAGCAAAGCTAGACTTCTAACTGTGTGAAACCTTAAACCTCTGCATCAGAGACCTCATGGGATATATGCAAATCACCCTTTATGGATATCAGGTGTTTCAGCTAAATGGCAATTCTGAATGTCCATGACATTTTCTTTTACTGACATCATCCACGGTGGTGGTGCTGCTGTAGCGTCGTCGCCTCACAGTAAGACGTTGATCTGTTCGACTCTCAGCTAGAGCGTCTTCTGCGTGGAGATATGCGTGAATGGGCGTACCTTCGTTGAAGGTTGTGCGTTAGGGCTGGCAACTCAGCACGTAAAAATCAAATGCCAATCATTAGTGGACCGGAGTTCTGCTGTGGCGATCCCTAACCAGGAAAAGCCGAAAGACACAACAACATCAGCACAGCATAAGAGGAATGTTTGACCTTTGGAAACACATGGTAATATCAAAGAAGATAAACATTTTGGAACAGAATACAAAACAAATTCAAACAATGTACATAAGGTTTATATGCTTTTATTAGTCAATCATAGCATGCTTATAGATTTTGCCACTTCATAACTTTTCTGAAGGAAACTTTTTTAAATGTCAGTGCACTTCAAGTTTGCCTTGTTTACGTTTCATATTATTTGAGTTTATAAATTCTAGGAACCTTTGGGCTAGGGTGTTGGAGCTAGAGTAATGCTCCCAGTCTATGTTTGGGTAGTTGAAGTCGCCCAATATAATGGCGTTTGGAGAGACCTTCATATTTTCCAGTGTTCTCAGGAAGGCCGAGTGGGGTTCCTGGCTTTGCGATGGTGGTCTGTAGCAGGCTATAAACTGGAAGGCAGTTTTACCCACTGTTAGTTGCACATGGATAGTCTCTGATGCTTTGTGCTGTGCCACCAACCTGGAGGTGTGGGTATCTTTGACGAATATTGATACTCCCCTCCTTTTGTGGTTCGGTCCAAGTTTTGGGGCCGAAAAGCATGGTATGAGGTATAACCTGGTAGTGCTGGGGTGTTCTCGGGAGCCTTGAACCAGGTTTCTGTTACTGCACAGATATCGATGTTCTCCATGCTAAGGAGAGTTTCGAGTGTGTGCATCTTGAGGTTTAGACTTCTGGCGTTGAGTAGCATTACTCTTAGTTTCTTATCCCTTGTGATACCTATGGAGGTGGGTTTGTCTTTTGAACCTTGCCTAAAAAAGGCACTATGGGGGTAACAAGAGCCTTTGTCAATATCCAAAAGCCCAGGGGTGACAGGTGCAAGCCATCCCTAGTGAAGCATTGTGGCTTGTCAAGCATGTCATCCCAGGCTGACAAGCATTGGATCCCCTTTGAATAACACCAATAAGCCAATTGTTGAAATTGATCATCTTGTCTTCATATTGTGGTATCATTCTTGGTGAGGGTAAGATGCTACTCAAGGTCAGGGTCATACCAGCCTGGGCTACATGCTCAGAGAGCTCCTCTATGTCTCTTTTCATGTAGTCCAGGGAGGTACGTCTCAGGTCATTCACACCAGCATGGATAATGACTGAGTCATATTTGTACTTGCCTTGGAGTGACCTGAGTGCTTGTGTTATGTGGTGGATCCTAGCACCCAACAGGCAGCTCACTGAGACCTTCTCCTTGTTTAGCCTGGTGAGTGGGACGTCAGTGTGCCTGACGATAGAGTCACCTATTACAAGTGTATCAGGTGTGTTGTTTAGCCTTAAGGGCTGTGACTGTTCAGCACACTGGCTTTGTGAGCTATGTGTTGCACATGTTTTGTTTTGGGGTAGCGGTTGTTTGGGTGTCTGCTTTGGAGGTCTCTGCTGCTTAGGCATATTTTTATTTATAGCCTCCGAGTATGTTTTTGTGTGTTTATGTGTTTGGTGTGCTGTCATCGTAAGTCTATGTGAGACTGGAATTGTAGTGAGTGTGGTTTCCTTCTCCTCCTGACTGGTTTCGCCAGTACTGAGTTGAGAGAGCTTAGCCTCCAGTATGGCTATATGGTTGCATCTCTCACATGTGTTGGAATTTGTTGGGAGGAGGAGAGGGTTGTCTGTGTACATGAGGCAGTTGTAACATTGCCTCAAGATTCCCAGATTCACCAGCTTGACTGGAGAGGAGATTGACAAATGACCTTTGGACATGCTAGAATAGTATTCGGAATTCCTTTATAATTGAAAAAAAAGGGCCAATGGGGAATGAGGTACTCAAGGGGAGTTTGTGAGGGTGTAGTGCTTTTAATATTTTAGTGCTGACTTATATAATTGCTTTAGTGAGCAAGTGCCAGGTAACTTAAATGCAATGTGTTACAGATAACTTAAATGCAAAAATGACAAACAGTAACTTTCTTTCAAGTGAAACAAGGAAATAAGTACAGTAAGCAATGCAGATATCACTAGGGATCCACAGAAGCACTGAAAAGCTGTGTTTTAGGTGGAATTAGCGTTTCAGGGAAATAACAAGCAAACAAACAACAAGCAATCAAATAAAGTTAGATTCAGCAGGTCTGGATCTAGTCTATGCTACAGCAAACAAGGTGTACCAATTTCAGTAAGAAACAGTTCAAATATGCAGGCACTATAAGCCTTTAACCAGAAATGTCAAGCTCAGAAGGGCAGAGTACAGCCTCTCCTCCCACAAGAGTGCAGACCATGAACCTTCTTAATGTAAAATAACTGGCCTGAAGCCCAAGTACTTAAACCAGAACTAATACACTTTTAGAATAACAGACACTGAGCCCTCATTCAGCAGTTCACAACTTAGAAGGATGTAAGCTACCTGTCCTGCCACCACAGTGCAGGCCACAAACCTTCCTAATGTAAAACAATTGGTCTGAAGCCCAAGTGCTTAATCCAAAAGACTTAGAATGATAGCTACACTTTAATCAAGTTACTATCAAGCAGTAATAGATACAATTGAATACTTTAAAGAATGCCTGGATTAGTGCTCAGGTTATACAAACAAAGCTAGATTCAGCAGGCCTGGATCTAGTGTATGATACAGCAAACAAGGTGTACCAATTTCAGTAAGAAGCAGTTCAAATATGCAGGCACTATAAGCCTTTAACCAGAAATTCCCAGCTCAGAAGGGCAGAGTCCAGCCTCTCCTCCCACAAGAGTGCAGACCACGAACCCTTTTAATGTAAAATAACTGGCCTGAAGCTCAAGTGCTTAAACCAGAATTAATACACTTTTAGAATAACAGACACTGAGCCCTCAATCAGCAGTTCCCAACTTAGAAGGATGTAAGCTACCTGTTCTGCCACTACAGTGCAGACCACAAACCTTCTTAATGTAAAACAACTGGCCTGAAGCCCAAGTGCTTAAACCAGAATTAATAGACTTTTAGAATAACAGACACTGAGCCCTCAATCAGCAGTTCCCAACTTAGAAGGATGTAAGCTACCTGTCCTGCCACCACAGTGCAGGCCACAAACCTTCCTAATGTAAAACAACTGGTCTGAAGCCCAAGTGCTTAATCCAAAAGACTTAGAATGATAGCTACACTTTAATCAAGTTACTACCAAGCAGTAATAAATACAATTGAATACTTTAAAGAATGCCTGGATTAGTGCTCAAGTTATACAAACAAAGCTAGATTCAGCAGGCCTGGATCTAGTCTATGCTACAGCAAACAAGGTGTACCAATTTTAGTAAGAAGCAGTTTAAATATGCAGGCACTATAAGCCTTTAACCAGAAATTCCCAGCTAGAAGGGCAGAGTCCAGCCTCTCCTCCCACAAGAGTGCAGACCATGAACCCTTTTAATGTAAAATAACTGGCCTGAAGCCCAAGTGCTTAAAACAGAATTAATACACTTTTAGAATAACAGACACTGAGCCCTCAATCAGCAGTTCCCAACTTAGAAGGATGTAAGCTACCTGTCCTGCCACTACAGTGCAGACCACAAACCTTCCTAATGTAAAACAACTGGTGTGAAGCCCAAGTGCTTAAACTAAAAGGCTTAGAATGAGTTACACCAAGCAGTAATAAATACAATTGAGTACTTTTAAGATGATGCAAAAGCAAAATAAAGTAGGAAGAAACACAAATACAGTAAAGGCAGATTTTTTTTTTTTGAGTGAGCTAATGAGATGGGCCCAGGAGTTACAGGACAAAAACAAGGGCAAATGCAGGCCTTCAAATCAGAAAGTTGAGAGAGATGGAAGACCGCCCAAATGGTCAATAACTACAAATTCTGGGCCAGAACCACTCCTTATGTGGTAGACAGGTTACCTAGTGCTTACCACTCCCACTGATAAGCTAGAAGGCTTCCCTCCAACACAGAAAGGCTTGGGGGCTCAGAAGCTTACAAATAGTCCTGGATACAGCAAATCTGTATCTGGAACACTAATTACAGGAAAGGTAGGAAACAGGCTTACAATTATTTTTTTCAGAAAAGTAGCCAAAACAGTAGTAAAAACAATTCACATGCAGTGCAAACTGGCACACTTGAGTATGTAGCAATATTAGTCCACACACAGTTTGAAAAAAATGTAATTAAATTAAAAAGGACTAAAAGCAAGTGCAGAAAGGGTTTATTAGGTAGAATGCGGTAAAGAGATGGGACTGGGACATTTAATTGCATTTTAAACTAATTTTGAGACATATTTCAAAAAATGTTGCATTGCCTAATTCAGTTGTTGACATTTATTTGTTTATTATTTATTTATTTATTTGTTTATTATTTATTTATTTATTTATTTGACATTTCTTGACTGGGATAATCCAATTGAGCTAAAGCCCTTTTTCAGCAGAGGCACAGAGAGAAAAGCTCCACAGTACAACTAAGCAAGACAAATTGCATGATTCAAGTAAAGTACAGTAAAATATATACAATAAAATAATAAGAAAATGCCTGTTACAGTACAAGTAAGAAAAATCAGCAAAAAAGACATTTAAACTAAGTGGTAAGTATAAAATCAGGTAATAACAAGAAGCTGGCAAAAACACATAAGGATTGTCTTCCTCAGTGAAGTTTGTTTTGTAAGCTACAGTAGGTGTAGAAATTTAATATAAAAATAAATTGCAATTAGGATGCAGGTAGCATGTTTCCAGAACTAAGAAGTGAGAGAACATGGAGACTAGTAGATGACTGCCCTGTAATACTAAGGAGGTTGGTTTCGATAAGGTAATTAGGGAAAAGGGAAGAACAGGAAGGAAAGGAAGGAATGGAAGGAAGGAATGGAAGAACAGGAAGGAAAGGAAGGAATGGAAGGAAGGAATGGAGAGGGTACTGGAGAAGAAGGGAATTTGTTCAAGTGGGATGATTATGGTGACAGGCCCAGATGCTATGTAGATAACTTTTGAAAGTTTTCTTGAATTCTTGGACATGGATCTGAGCATCATGGGAAACATGTTCCATCAAAGAGCAGCAAAGTAGCTGTAAAGATTTCATCAAATAGATTTTTTTGGTTTATGAATATGTAAGAGACATTGGTTAGAACTTCTGAGGAATCGAGTGGGGTTATAGAGGGAGACAAGTGAGGAGATGTTAGGGCAGGAGGAGGACTTCTTCAGGATAGAATGGATGATGAGAAGTTGAGTAAATAAAACTTGTTTGGGAATCTCTAGCCAGCTGAGTGCCAGGAGAGCATTATAGTGGTGTGATTTAGAAGGTAGATTAGCTGCAGTTCTAGCAACTTTGTTGTGGGTGGTTTCAAGTTAGGAAAGTAGTGAGGACTGTAAGTTAGTTAAGATTTGTGAGCTGTAGAAGAGGTTAGGGAGAAGTTTATGCTTGGACAAGTGAAATTCTGGAGTCTGGTGTTTGAAGGAATTTTTTTTTTTCTGCACAGCAGGCTGATCTTTAGGTGGGTTTTTCTGATACAGTGAAGTACATGGAGGTCAAATTTAAGTTTGTCATCTATGATTGCCCCAAAGAGCTTAGCACGGGTTTTGGTTATGATAGTGGTGGTGTTATGTGTAGAGATGGTGATTGAGGATTTAAGATGGTAGAGGGATTTTGGCAGGAAGAAAAGTTTTGTCTTTTTAGGATTGAGTATGAGTTTGTTGTTAGTAAGCCGTGTTTCAGTGAGGTTAAAAGATGTTTGTGTAAGGGTGAGCAGGTCAGAGGGATTGTCAGCAAGGGAGATCATTGTGGAAATGTCTGGGTACTGTAGGAGGGATGACAGAGGACAGAATGTGTAAAGTTTGCTAGTAAAGATGTTAAAAAGAAAATGGCCTAGGATTGAGCCTTGTGGGACACCATTTTGATGGGGAGAAAGGAAGACAAAGCAGGGAGCCATTTGATAGATATTTGTCTGTCTGTGTGGTAGCTGTTAAACCAAGAGATAGTTGCTGAGGAGAGGCTGAGTTGAGAAAGTTTGGAGAGGAAGATGGAGTTAGAGACTGTGTCAAAGGCTTTGGAGAGATCTAAAAAGAGGCAGGAGACTCATTTATTATTGCTTTGGTTAGGGAGATGGAGTTAGAAAAGGGAATAAGAGCAGTGGTGGTGGTGTGGTGGGGGCGGAAGTCATGCTGGGTGGGGGTGATCAGGTCCTCTTGAGTGAGGGAAGCCAAGATTTGTTTATGAACACAGTGCTCGAGAATTTTACAGAGGGAAGAAAGTATGGCAGTAGGCTGATAATTGGAGAGCTCAAAAGAATTTCCACCTTTGTGGGTAGGTATGATATGGATTTTTTTCCAGAGAGTAGGGACAGTGGATTCTCAGACTGATCAATTTATGAGGATTGAGACAGGATATGCTATGGAGTTAGCAGCAGCCTTTAGGAAGAGAGATGGCAGGTTATCAGCTGATGGGGAACATGGTTTAAGTATGAGAAAAATATTTTTAAATAGCTGGTTGGAATGGGATTTAGTGAGAATGGGCAGTTTTGTAATAGGGTAGTGGTGGGAGCTAAGGCTTGGTTGCATTGCTCTGCATAAATTTAATGATGGTATCTATGAAGTATGAATTGAAATTTGATGCAGTTTCTTGGGGTGTGTTTATTGCAGAAGAGGTTAGGAGTTGAGGGATTCCCTGGGTGGAGAATTTGGTTGACAGTATTCTAGAACTTTTTGGGGTTTCTGGGTTCTATAGTTTGGGGTGTAAGGTAGAAGTTCTTTTAATCAATGCTTATGTGTCTTTTGGTCAGATTTTGGAGTCCCCTATATTTTTCGTAGTGTGTGAGAGATTTGGTCATAGAATGATAAAGCTCTGGCTATGGCCCAGGTGACTCAGATTCAGTTATCAGCTTGGATGCTTGTTGGTGCTGATCTGAAAGATGGGTGCACTCATGCTAGGAGGTGGAGGTCAAAACCAGTTGCAGGTCGCAGCAGCTCTTTAGGGAAAGGAGGCAGACCTGCAAACTAGTTGCATGAGCATGTCACACCAAAATTATGATTAAAGATAGGTTTCATTGAGTAAGTGCACAGAGTGTAAACTTGCATAGGGAAAGTATGGCACCTGTGGTGATGCAAGGTGAATGTCTCCCAGGGCATGGTAGTGCTTAGGCCAAAAATAACAAATGTCCTCATTGCCAGGATACCAGCAAAAATGCAAGCAACCTTCTAGGTTGTCTAACTGACCACTGTCTGGCAGCTCTGAAAAAAATTAACTTTAGTCATACTGGGGGGGGGGCGTGTAATGGTCAGTAAAACAGGGGCAAAAAGCATAAAAAATGTTATGCTTGGAGGAAATGAGTACAAGCAATTTTATTAATTCACCAGTAGAATAGCGATTCATAGTATCAAAATACAGGAGTTTCCAGGATAACTATGTATTTATACTGTGATCTCTCCTTCTCTTAACCTCCTTTTTCTTCACCCTAGCACATTTTCCTTATAAAGTGATGTCATATCATGTTTATGAAGCTCATATCTGATGCTACAGTGTAGCAGTACTTCTCTTAACATCAAGTCGACCTTGTTCATTCCCTCCCAGATGGCATCTGTGCATGGATTACAAGTTGGAAGGAGTTGGAAGATGTAAGCAGTTGGAGTGTTGCATTGTCTATATGTTATATGATCCTGGTATGTACCTCCATGTCTTAATAAGAAGCAGGTGGAATGTGGTATTCATCAAAGAGGGTCTAGAACTATGGTATGGAATTTCCTTGAGGGGTATTTCTGGATTGCTAGTTAAATAAGATTAACTTATTGATTAAAAAGTCTTGATTATTTTGTAACTGACATCTCTAGTTTTTGAAAAATACTGAATGAAAATGAATGTGTGAATAGGTCTGATTTTATTACAAAATGTTTTTATTAAACCAAACATTTAGGGTTACATCATGATTTTGCAGAGCTAAGTTCCTAAGAAGGTGTTAGAGTAATACAAATCACAATGTTATACTGTTGTTGAGAAATAAACTCAGGACTTGGCATTATCTTGGAGTTAGTGTACTAGAATAACACAGTTCTTAAGCTGTTCTATCAGATTAATTGCACCTTGACTTTCTTTAGACTTGTTCCTTTCCTAAGTGATACTGACATCTGTTTTCAAGTAATATAACGATTGCATTTTATTAGGAAGTTATTTCTGGTTGCTAGCTGATGGTATGTAAAAGTCACCCCCAGTAATACTGCTAAGCTCTCGTTGTATAAACATTTGTATGCTAATACCAGATTAGATCACTTCTTGTCAGCCTATAACTTACTGAGGGCAGGTTAGGTTTAGTGAACCTCTCATGATAGTTGAAATTCCTTATTGGCCTTAATTTCTTTGTACATGTTTTTGAATACATTCTTTTTTTTTACTGAAGTATTTCCAGACATACAAACACATCCATAGTACTTAATATGTGTTCTAAACAGTGACCCTAATATAGTCAGTACTACTTTACAGAATTGATTGTAAGCAGAATATATTTCGTAATAATATAAAATCTTCAGACTGTGATATTTACACTGACTTTGCAGCCTTTTCACAGGTAACCCATAGATCTTTAACAGTCAATCTAGTCAGTAAATTCATATGAATATCCAAGATATAAGGCTCATAACAGCAGAATAGTGCATTTAGCCTATTTTGAGCATTTTCTGGCTTGTTAAACTTGATTTCTGCATTAGTAACTGTATTTAGAGCACAACCTAAAGCAGTTTACTGAATTTCCTGTTTGCACTTATTTTTAAAATCGTTTTTTTCTCAAAACTTGCATTTTATCTGTCTTTGGCCTAGCACTCTTGTGTGGGGTCATTTACTGCACTGTTATAACTTGTTAATACTTGTGAACCTCTGCTATCTCTGTAAAAACAAAAAAACAAAAAAAAATCTTGCTTTTTTCCCACTTTTCTGAGATTTAAAAAAGTTCAGTTACAAGCTTGCTGTTCTTGAACTGTTTGTAAGTTTCTGTGAGGCCATTTTTTGCTTGGGCTAAAGGGAAGTCTCTCTGTTGATCAGTGGCAGTGAAAAACATTGAGCAGCCTGCCTGCCCCTTTGGGAGTGGTTACTGACTTGAAACTGTAGTTTTATTGGCCATTTTGGGTCAATTCCAAAACTCCTTCATCTTCCTCTCTTAAAACCATCTTTTGCGCGTTTTTGCGTGTTTTTGTGCATAGCGCAACAGCGGGCAGCGCCGCCTAATTGGGTTTAAACTATTCCTGGCTCCACAAAGTCTGCTCTTCACTTTTTCCCTTAGAACTGTTCTATCTCTCAATTTAAACACCATATTCTCATTCTAAGGTCCTTCACTGGTCCAATTAAGTAATCCTACAAGTTAGCACTATTAAACCATAAGCACTACTTACTCTTATACTCTCTACAATTACCCTGTCCCCTATTGGTCCGTCTTAAATTCAGTTTTCCTATATTACTCTGGCATGTCCAAAGGTCAGTCAATGGTTTCCTCTCCAGTCCAGCTGGTGAATCTGGGAATTTTGAGGCAATGTTACAACTGTCTCATGTACACGGACAACCCTCTCCTCCTCCAAAAAGATTCAAATATATGCGAGAGATAACTATTTAGCCAAACTGGAGGCTGAGCTCTCTCATCTCAAAACTGGTGTAACCAGTCAGGAGGAGAAGGTAACCTCATACAACACAATTCCAGTATCACATAGTCCCACCACATCAGCGAACCAAACACATAAATACACAAAAACATACTCGGAGGCTCTAAATAAAAATCTACCTAAGCAACAGAGACCACCAAAGCAGACATCCAAGCAAACGCTACCTCAAAACAAAACACGCACAACACATAGCCCACAAAGTCAGTGTGCCAAGCAGCCACAGCCCTTAAGACTGAATAACACACCTGATACTCTTGTAATAAGTGACTCTATTGTCAGACACACTGACGTCCCACTCACCAGGCTGAATAAAGAGAAGGTCACAGTGAGCTGCCTGTCAGGTGCTAGGATCCGCCACATAACGCAAGCACTCAGGTCACTCCAAAGCAAATACAAATATGACTCAGTCATTGTACATGCTGGTGTGAATGACCTGAGACGTACCTCCCTGGACTACATGAAAAGAGACATAGAGGAGCTCTCTGATCATGTAGCCTAGGCTGGTATGACCCTGACCTTGAGCAGCATCTTACCCTCACCTAGAATGATGCCACAGTACAAAGACAAAATGATCGATTTTAACAATTGGCTAAAATTTTGGTGTCATTCAAAGGGGATCCAGTGTCTGTCAGCCTGGGATGACATGCTCGACAAGCCACGTTGCTTCGCTAGGGACGGCTTGCACCTGTCACCACTGGGCTTTGGATATTGGCAAAGGCTCTTGCCACCCCATAGTGCCTTTTTAGGCAAGGCTCAAAAGTCAAACCCACCCCATAGACAGCACAAGGAACAAGAAACTAAGGGTAATGCTGCTAAACGCCAGAAGTCTTAACCTCAAGATGCATGCACTCAAGCTTTCCTCAGTATGGAGAACATCAATATCTGTGCAGTGACAGAAACCTGGTTCAAGGCTCCAGAGAGCACCCCAGCACTACCAGGCTATGCCTCATATCATGCTTTTGCCCCAAAACCCGGACCGAACCACAAAAGGAGGGAGTTTCCATATTTATCAAGGATATCCACACCTCCAGGTTAATGGCATTGCACGAAGTATCGGAGACCATCCATGTGCAACTAACAGTGGGCAAGACTGCTTTTCAGTTTATAGCATCCTACAGACCACCCTCTCAAAGTCAGGAATCCCACTCGGCTTTCCTGAAAACATTGGAGAACATGAAGATCTCTCCGAACACCATTATACTGGGCGACTTCAACTACCCAAACATTGACTGGGAGCACTACTCAAGCCCCAGCACCTTAGCCCAAAGGTTCCTGGAAATTATAAACTCAAATGCTATGGAACAACTAGTCACCACTCTCACAAGAGGGGAAAACATACTAGACCTGATCATTACCAACATGGGGACTCTATGCTCCACACCAGAAGTATATCCCTCATTGGTAAGATCAGACCATAAATTAATCTCACTGGATGTCCACATCCCGACCCCAACCCCAGCCCAGAAAACCACAGTGAAAAACTTCTCAAAAGCGAACTTCTCACTTCTCAAAACTGAAGTGGAATCCTTCAAGGCCCCAGGGCCAGTGGAAACTACGGCCCAAACTGCAGAATCCAATATAAACGCATTCTACGGACATCTCCAGGAATGCATGGATCATGCTATCCCAAACAAAACCAAGACCCAATCATCCAAAGGCAGGCGTCCAGTCTGGTGGACCCCTGCCATAAATAAACTGTACAACAGAAGGAGAAAGCTACTACATGATAGAGCAAAATCCCTAATAGGGAAGGCATCTCTGATCAGTACTACCAAAAAATTATGATCCCTCATAAAATCCTTCAAGGCCAGCTTCGAGAGAAAAATTGCACAGGACACCAAAGACAATCATAAGGCTTTTTTCAGTTATGTTAGAAACCTGGGATGCAACTCCCAGACTTGTTCTGAGTTGATTCTAAATGACAAAAAATACACTGAACCCACAGACATCGCCAATATCCTGGCAGACAGGTTCAGTGCAAACTTCTCCACCCTCCCCCAAAAGAGCAAGTATCTATCCCAGCAGAGGGCTGCCTCCCAAACATCTCTGATGCTCAGGTGAAGGCTGCCCTCTCCAAAGCAAAAAACACTGCTTCCATGGGACCAGATGGTGTCCCAGGTTGCATCCTACATGAACTCCAAGAGGAACTAATCCCTCAAATAAAACAGCTGTACAATCTCAGCCTCACTACAGGATATATGCCCACAGAATGGCATACAGCAACAGTGGTCCCACTCCACAAAGGTGGAGCCTCTACGGACCCTGGAATCTATCGCCCCATAAGCCTGACTAGCTTAGTCTGCAAGGCTATGGAGAGGATCATCATGGAGCTCATAAACAAAGACATTGGGGAGCTACAGACACTAGATCCTACCCAGTTCAGCTTTGTCAAGAGCAGATCCTGCCTTTTGAACCTGGTTGACTTCTTCAAAACAGTCACCAAAGCCATAGATGAAGGGAAGGTAGTCCACACAGCCTATCTGGACCTTGCAAAGGCATTTGACACAATACCCCAGCTTAAATATAAACCCCTATGTCACAAGATGGGCTGCAAACTGGCTCAAAGACAGAACCCACAGATTGAGAGTTGCTGGAGCCATGTCAGACTCAAAACCAGTCACAAGTGGCATCCCACAGGGTTCTGTCCTGGGACCACTCTTGTTCGGTATATACTTTTCCGAGGTACAGGCAAACGTGGGAGGACTATGGCTCACCAAGTTCGCAGACGACTGCAAACTGGGCACCATAATCAACTCTCCAGCTGACACAAACATCCTTCAAAAAGGTCTCACAGAGACAGATAACTGGTGCCCGTGCCATGGTCTAAAGCTAAATGCCAAAAAATGTATAGTCATACCCTTTGGCAAAAACAATGTGCCCACAAATTACCACATAGGCGGAAACCCATTAAGTACAGAGAAAGTTATTAGGGACCTGGGGACCCAAGTTGATAGCAATCTCTCCTTTGAAAACCACATTGCCAAAGTGGTTAGAAAGACCTTCTACATAGCCCACCTCATCACAAAGGGTTTCACATCTAGATCAAGAGAGGTAATCGTGCCCCTTTATTCATCCCTCATCAGGCCCATCATAGAATACAATGCCCCTTTTGGGATGTACCTTACCCGACACCTGCAGCAATTAGAAAGACCCCAAAAGTATCTCACCAAGAGGATCAAGGGTCTCAAACAGATGCCATATGCTGCTCAGTTAAAAAACTCCAGCTCTACTCAGTTGCATACCACCTACTTGAGGCGATCTATGCCTGACATACAAAGCTATGTCAAATCCAGAATTAATGGACATGCTCCACCTCAGTAAATCTAAATCCCTTAGAGCCACACGCTCGAGGGACTTGAACCTCAGCACAGAAATAAATAGAACTTGCTGGAGGGACAGGTTCATAACCCAGAGGCTCCCTTCACTCTGGAATAGAATTCCAGTTCATGTGAGGCAGAGCACCTCACTGAATCTCTTCAAGAAGAATCTCGATAGGTGGATGGGGGATCGTAGGTTTGTCCCAGGGATTACTCCCGTGTCACTATTAGACAGAGGCACAGTAAACTAATCCTTAAAGGACACAGTATACTCAAATCAAGGGGTGGCATAAGCCATACAGAATCGAGCTAGGCTTATAATTGCCTCAGGGCAGATAGCCTAGTATGAACCTATGAAGCTATTAATTAGTGTTAAAATACACACTCTTGTATAAGGCTCACAACAGCAGAATAGTGCATTAATTATTGTTAAAATACACACTCTTGTGTAAGGCTCACAACAGCAGAATAGTTCATTAATTAGTGTTAAAATACACACTCTTGTGTAAGGCTCACAACAGTAGAATAGTGCATTAATTAGTGTTAAAATGCACACTGTTGTGTAAGGCTCACAACAGCAGAATAGTGATTTAATTAGTGTTAAAATACACACTCTTGTGTAAGGCTCACAACAGCAGAATAGTGCATTAATTAGTGTTACAATACATACTGTTTTGTAAGGCTCACAACAGCAGAAGAGTGCATTAATTAATGTTAAAATACACACTGTTGTGTAAGGACATTGTCTGAGATTCAGAAAGGTTGGGACCAGTGATAATCCCTTTTTACTGTTGGTGGTAATAGTTTCTAATTATTTATGGAGAGCCCTACCACAGTGCAGCACCACAGTGGGCTGTGTGTGCGGACGGCCACAAATACTAATAAGACACCGCAAACGAGCAGTATATGGTAATCATTCATGTGCTCTTCCTCTGGAAATGCCTGCAGTAAGGATTTTATGTAGCCAAGTGACTCAGAGCTGCTTAGCTGTGTAAATCCTTACCACCAATAGTGGTAATTAACTTGGTTAAAAGCTTGTTTTCACCCATTTCACATTGAGGACAAGTGCTTGGGAGTTTAACAGATAGGTAATGCTGGGGTTGTGTGCATGTGTATATATGTATGGCTTCATGTGTGGACATATGTAGAGGTAGGAATGGTGTTAGTGAGTTAGTGATTGTGTGTGTGTGTGTGTGTGTGTGTGTGTGTGTGTGTGTGTGTGTGTGTGTGTGTGTGTGTGTGTGTGTGTGTGTGTGTCTTGTAGCTAATGTGACTTCGGACTGCTATTTTCTGCAGTCCTGGTAACAGGCCTTATTTGCTGCAGCTTTGCCTCCTGCTTTTAGGCCTATTTCTTAGTTCTGGTCCATGAGTATAAATGATCCTGGTAGTTCGTTAATTTTTAGTCGTATGCCTAGTTAGTGACACCTCTGTCTAACTTGGTGTTTTCACAATACATATTTCAAAAGCATTTAGTACATAGCAGGTTTTAGGAGACTCATGAGTGCACATCACTGAATGTACAAAAACAGGGACTTGAATATGCTAACTCTGAGATCTTTGTGAGTATTGACTTTTCTCTGAAGTCGGCTGAGCTCAGTGTTCATACCTATATAAGTAACTGAGATAACTACACCAGGGGTGCAGGAGTGCTTAGTCAGCCACAAAAATAAATTTAAAGGAGAAAAGCAGTTGCCAGCATTCACTGTACTTAATTTTATATAAATTTCATAACTCAGAATTACTTGTCCTGGAATTACAATAGGGAGCTGAATTTGGGAAGGAAGCTATAAAGTTATTAAGTAAAAGTAACCATAAAAATGATCCCTGTGGTACTCCTTTACTGACTATTCTTTATGTAGAAAGCCTATCACAGGCCCTTACTTAGCATAATTTATAAGCATTTACCCCACTGGAACTCCATCTTAAGAAAAGTAATCTAACCTCTATTTCAAAGTGTTTGAATTATGAATTAATAAGGTACAGGTAATGTATCACACTGATTTGAATAAAAATGCACTAAGTTACTTAGACATGAATGGCCAGTAACAAACTCATATTAATTGATGTCAGTTGTCTGAAGGAGTTTGAAAACAATCCAAAAACACCCTTTTGTGACATTTATCAGTAATGCTTGTTTTACTAATTGTCTATAGTTTTTGGCTTTATTTAATTCTCCACTTTTATTAATAGATACCATTGTAGCCTCCTTCTGTACTACAGGTACATATCCACTAGCTGAATTTTGCTGTTAAGAAAAATGTCAGACAGGGAGCAATAAATGATTTTATGTACTACAATGAGACCTTTAAGACTATCAGAACCCACTGCATTGTCTACCTAACAGCATTTATTCCTACCGTAACTGTGCTTGGTGATTTTTGGACATTTACAGTTTTACAGTAAGATATGTCCTACTAAAGGGTTTATCAAAAATGTTTTACAAAAAAATCATTGCTAGCATACATTTGTCACTATCCAAGGTGTAAATTACAAGATCAGATTCATTTCCTATTTAGTGATACTCATTTTTTCTTCAAACTAAATTTAACTGTTGACTATATTTTAAAATTTCGATTAGATCAGGCATGGGCAAACTACGGCCCGGGGGCCACATGCGGCCCGTTAAACGTTTTGATTTGGCCCGCCAAACTTGAAAAAATTTAATAAATTAACATTGCTAATGTTTTATTTCCCCTGCAATTCTGATGTTTCCTCATTAGATGGCGCACCCTAGATATATTGGCTTTGTTGAGGTGAAGAGTAGGCCTATTACTCCACGTCTGCACTTTACCCTTTGACCCACCGCCCCTCTATGAAGATGAGCGGACCCAAGAAAAGGAAAGTGGACAGAGAATGTCGAGTGTTCAATAAGGATTGGACAACTAAATATTTTTTCACTGAACACCGATCATCTGCTGTTTGCCTGATATGCCAAGAAACTGTGGCGGTTTTTAAAGAGTATAATATTAGCCGTCACTTTGCCACAAAGCACGCTAATTATGCTAGCAAGCTCTCAACAAATGAACGGGAAGCTGCTGCTGAGAAGGTGGCAGCTAATTTGAAGGCTCAGCAAAGTTTTTTTCACCGTCAAACTGCCATTCAAGAGTCAAGTACCAAGGCCAGTTTTATGCTTTCATTCAAAATAGCAAAGGCCAGCAAACCACTGTCTGAGGGCGAGTTTTTAAAAGAATGTATGGTAGAGACAGCAGGTATTTTGTGCCCGGAGACCAAAGACAAATTTGAGAAAATCAGTTTATCACGGCGGACAGTGACTCACCGTGTGGAACTAATAGATGAAGATATCACCAGCAGATTAAACAAAAAGGCGAAATTATTCACTTTTTATTCTTTAGCACTGGATGAAAGCAACGATGTCAAAGACACTGCTCAGCTCCTCATTTTTATCTGAGGAATCAACGAAACTTTTGAAATAACGGAGGAGTTTTTGACAATGGAGTCTCTGAAAGGACAAACATGGGGAAAGGACTTGTTTGAACGGGTGTCTGCTGCCATCGAAAACATGAAGCTTCCCTGGAGTAAGCTTGTTAATGTCACCACAGATGGATCTCCGAATTTAACGGGAAAAAACGTTGGCCTGCTGAGGAGAATCCAGAATAAAGTGAAAGATGAAAACCCTGACCAGGATGTCATTTTCCTCCACTGCATCATCCACCAGGAATCTCTATGTAAATCGGTTACAGCTGAATCATGTTGTGAATCCTGTGGTGAAACTTCGCAACTTCATATGCACGGGACTTCAGCACCGTCAGTTCATTGCGTTCCTGGAGGAAACTGCTGCGAATCACCAGGACCCGCTTTATCACTCCCGTGTCCGCTGGTTGAGTTTGGGCAAAGTGTTTCAACGAGTGTGGGAGCTCAAAGAGGAGATTGGCATGTTTTTGGAGCGGCAGGGGAAGACTGATGAATTTCCTGAGCTGAGCAACAAGAGCTGGATGTGTGACTTTGCGTTTGCTACGGACGTATTTTCACACTTGAATGAGCTCAACGTGAAACTGCAGGGGAAGGAGCAGTTTGTGCATGACATGTACACAAACGTGAAAGCCTTCAAATCCAAGCTGGCTTTATTCTCCAGGCAGATTTTGAACAAGTCATTCACTCATTTTCCTAGACTAGCCACGCTGAAAGAGGCCGGAGCAAAAGTAAAGAAATACAGTGAGTCACTGGATGCACTGCACGGAGAATTCTGCCGTCGGTTTTTGGATTTCGACAAAATTGACAAGTCACTTCAATTGGTGGCCTTTCCTCTGTCACAAGACCCCAAAACAGCTCCAGAGGAGCTTCAGCTCGAACTGATCGACCTTCAGTCCGACCCTGCCTTAAAGAGAAGTTCAGCTCTCTGAAACTAAATGACTTCTATGCTTCACTCAATGATGCCGTTTCCAAATCTAAAAAGCGCAGATGATGTTGGCTTTGTTCGGCTCTACCTTAGTGTGTGAACAGACCTTCAGCGTCATGAACATCAACAAAGCCAGCCACAGATCCAAGTTAACAGACCTACACCTCAGATCCATCCTGAGAATCGCCACAACAAAACTAACTCCAGACTTTGATGCTGGCTAAAAAGGAGACCAACAACACTGCTCCCATTAAAATGTGTGTGTCTCCATGATACACGTTGTTAAAATAAACAGTGGCGAGATCAAATATAACGCTTCACAGACTGACTTGCTGCAACTGTTTCGTCCTTGCACTGGTCGTTGTTGACTTTTGGCACCGGGAAACAAATTGAATAAAAGGAACAGGACAAGTACATCTGCATCTCCTACCGTTTTGAAAAAAGACAGTCAGGAGGAGAGTGATGGTGATATCCTGAAGGATAACAGAACTTTCAGTGCTTTAAAATAAAATGGTCATTTATTTGATTTTCAGTGTTTAAAGACTCATTTCGAAGTCAGAGATTTTATTGTAATGCTTTTCTTCATTTTCATTGGAAATCAAAGCACGTTTTCTCCATATCCCAAGATGTGTATTTTTCCCCCAATGAGGTGATGTTTTCAAAGCATGCCATCTATCTGCTCCTGTTCCGGCCCCTTTGTCAAATGTTAGAACTCAAGATGGCCCACGAATCAAAAAGTTTGCCCACCCCTGGATTAGATGGACACTTCCTACATATTGCCTGAAAATTATTTTCATCCTAGTCACCAAACCTGACATTTTTTTGAATTTTACCAAGAGGGTTTATTTTTACCAGTGCCATGAGTATTCCTAGTAAGAACATATTTGCTAACAACAAGTTTAGTTGCATATAGAACTGATACTACCTCTTTGTATGCTGGAAGTAATCAAAGAACTTTGCCTTTCTCAGGCTTTACATTCTTGTATAATAAGTTAGCTCATTAAAACTTTTGGGCTTAGATGACCAGTGAAACTGACCCTGAGATACTTACTGTTGTAATAACAGTCAGTACTAAGGTGCGGAGATTTGCCAAGTTCAAGTGCAAATATAATATGGATACCTTGGGCAGCTTGAGGTAGTCCATACCATGTAAAAAGTATTAGGCAGTCTGGTATATAGTTTCACTGTAGAATCTCTTTTACAAACAGCTAGGAAGAGATCATTGTATCCCAAACAACAACACATAAACCATGAGACACACACACACACACACACACGCACACACACGCACACACATACACGCACACACATACACGCACACACACGCACACGCACACACATACACACACACACATACACACACACACACACACACACACACACACACACACACACACACACACACACACACACACACACACACACACACACACGGCAGTAGTATTTTTGTTGGTAGAGCATTGGAGGGTTTTGCGTCTCATAGCAGGTTTCAGTTATTATAACATTACATTTGTCAATATAAGCCCTACTTTTTAGCCATGTTAGTTTATTATTAGCAGTACTAGCATTGCCAATATAAAACTTCATTGCAGCTTTAGTAGTTCTTTTTAGAGGAACTGATGCTGAAGCCTAGGAAAGAGAGTATGTGCGTAATGACCACAGAAATATTGTTCTTAACTGAATTTTAGAATGGGATCTATTTCATTCAAGAATGCATCAGTGTCTGTTTTTGCCAGATGATTTGCACCACATACTTTGCTAACCAAATTATGTATGTATGGTAAACTGGTCACCTCTTAAAACTCTAGCATTAGATGAAACCGTGGAGTACTTTAATACTACCTTCTTAGGTATCCTTAATCTTATGGCCCCACAATGTATAATTCATACTAAAACCAACCTAGCTGCCTGGATCTCAAAGGACGCAAGATCCCTACTCAAACAATGAGGCATAACTTGGGCAACCTGGCATACCAACAAAATCAGTACAAACTGGCAATACCTCCTAGAGCTCAGAAACCAAGCAAAAAAACAAATACGTAATGACAAAAAAAGTTATTATATCCAGCTACAAAAAAATCACTACAACAATCCACAAAAATTCTAGTCCGCAATCAATCACATTCTCCAACCAGGCAAAATCACCTCCCCAAACCTTAGCACTGATGGTAGCAACAATGATATTGCACCAAGTTTAATGACTATTTTACCTCCTCCATCCAAAAGTTACTCAACAATTTCCAAACATCTACTACAAATACCCCCAATAATACAAAACTGTCACCATAAGACCAACACCCAATTCTCTCTTAAACTAGTTCCAGCTGACCTAATTCATAAACACCTTGCCATATTGAAACCCACCACTCTTGCTGCTGATAAACTCCCCACTGATTACCTCAGGATTGCTGCCTCTGCCATTGCCTACTCTGTTTCCATACTCATCAATAGCTCCATAGCTGAACACACTGTTCCCACGCTCTGTAAAATTTCTTACGTCGTTCCCCTACACAAAGGTGGTTCCTCGACAGAACTTACTAATTATCGTCCCATAGCTATACTATCTCCCCTAGCAAAAATCATAGAAAAATGTGTAACATCCAACTACTGAATCATCTTCTTCAATATAATCTGCTAGCAAATTCCCAACATGGATTTTGGCCAAACCATACTACCACCTCTAACCTTATATCCTTTACTGACCACGCCAACCAACAAAGAAATCTCTGTAACTTAGTATCTGTTGTCTTCCTAGACCTGTCAAAGGCATTTCACATGGTATCCCACTGCAAATAGCTATTGACTGTCTCTGAGCTCAGTCTGGACACCTCCTCTCTACTGTAGTTTAAAAATTCTCTCTTCCTCCGGCAACAAGCTGTTAAATGGCATAACTCTCTCTCCCCCCTCTCCTGCCAGTGGGACAAGGTGTTCCACAAGTATCCATTCTTGGTCTCTTACTATTTTCCATATTTACCAATAACTTCCACTCGACTACCCAACAAACTAATATAGCATAGTAAGCTGATGACACCACCCTTATTTGCTCAGCCCTCTCAATACAATTACTCCAAGATAGAACCCAGGAGGCCTTCACTACTATAGAAAAATGGCTAAATTCATCCCAACTCATATTAAACCCATCTAAGACCCAACTCATGATCTTCCGCCCATCCAAAACTTTCACCCCCACCTCACCATTCTCAATAACATCCTCCAACAATATCCTTACCACACCACAAACTGAAGTCAAGCTACTAGGTGCAACTATTGACCAAAACCTAAAATTTGACAAACATATAGCACTAACAATTGCCAAAGTTCATAAAAAACTAGGTTCACTCTACCACTGCAAGAGCTTCCTTACACAGGAATCCTGAATGACTATCTGTCGTAGCTATCTACTCTACACCATTGACTCTATGTCAAACAACCTTCCATAGCCATGCTAACATCACTTCTACCTCAACCTACCTCTCACCACAGTATCATAGGTTAGCCCATATTACTTTCCAGCAAGCCAGAAAGTCACAAACTATTCTTTGCAAACTCCTGAAGTTCTCATTTACTCTTCAACAATGGCCACTACTTCACGGTGATATTCATCCCTATCCAGGACCATACAACAACACCCCAACTAATCCCCACCAACCACATCCCACCACCCCTTTCACCCCCACTAGAACTCCTAATTCTTTACTCATAGCTCATCTCAACACACAGAGTTTAAATAATAAAATTAGCCAACTTCATGCTCTACTAGACACACATTCTTTTGATGTTCTATGTCTAACAGAAACTTGACTCATACCAGTAACAAAGGACAACGAAGTCATCCCACCAGGTTATAATATAATAAGATTAGACCATAAAACCAAAAAGGGTGGTGGGTTAGCAATTCTTTATAAATGTGAGCAACTTGTTTCCGCAGTGGATCTACAACTACCTTTAGATAGTAATGTAGAAATCCTTATCTCTAAGCTTCAGGTCAATGCTAGTAAATCCATTTATATAATTTGCTCCTACCTGCCTCCAGGCAATAACATCAATATCCTTGAAAGTATCCTGTGCTGGCTTTCTTCATCCTTCCCACAATAAACCGTTGTACTTGGTGATTTTAATATAGACTGGAATAGCTGTACCTCATGCAAAAATACAGCCCATATAAATCTCTATGGCTTCTCTCAAATAATCACCACCCAAACCAGAATCCATAAGCCCAGTAGCAAAGAAAGTACCTTAGACTGGATCCTAGTTAATAGCCATTCCCTCTCTTATAAAGCAGATACCCTTCCTGATGATATTAGCGACCACTTCCTTACTTATATATCAGGCAAAAAACCTTCATTCCCAACCAAACCATCTTTAAAACTACACATGACAAAAAATATTTTAATCCTGCAAGCTTCCAAGCTGAGCTGCAAGCCTGTGACTGGTCTCCCTTAAAATAACTCTCCCTTGAGGAAGCAATATCCTATTTTAACTCCAAATTCCTACAGATCCTGGAATACCATGCCCCTACTCGAGCTATAAGAACCAGAAGTAAAGCTGTTCCATGGCTTACTAAAGAGACTGGACACAAAACCTTATTAAGAAATAAGATCTGTTCTAAATGGAGAAACACTAAAAACCCAAGTGATCAGCAGAACTATAAACAGATGAGAAATGCCACTAAAAAATCAATATTCCTTGACAAAAAAAAAAAAAAAAACTACTCCTTTAAACTCCAGCACAAGCATCAGCAAAACCCACAAAGTTTCTGGTCAGCTGTAAATAGATTTTTACACCCAGGCCACTCTAAGACTCCAACCCCATCTGGTCTCTCCCTAAACACTCCCAATGAGATTGCTGATGCTTTACAGAAACTCCTTACCACGTTAGCTCAACCCTCCCATCCCCCCTGACTAGCACACCTCTACTTTTCATTTAAAGCCAGTTCCTACATCCCTCATCTATACCCTACTCACCAAACTTAAACCATGTACCCCCTCAGCCCATCTCCTACCAGCTGAATACCTGCAACTCGCAGCAAAATTAATTGCCTATCCCATTTCCATACTTATTAATAGAACCATTACCAAAGGCTCCATCCCATCTCTCTGGAAAATCTCTCACATAATCCCACTTCACAAGGGTGGTATCTCAACCCAACTTTCTAACTTTCGCCCCATAGCCCTTCTCTCTCCTCTAGCCAAAATTATGGAAAAAAATGCATCCACCAATAACTACTTGATCACCTTCTCCAAAATAACCTACTATCACACTGTCAGCATGGTTTTAGGCCTTTCCATAGTACTACTACTGCTCTCTTATCCCTCTCTGATTGCATTAACAAACATCATAACAATAATAAGTTCTCCACTGCACTCTTTATTGACCTCTCTAAAGCCTTTGATATGGTGAACCATCATATACTTCTAGACATACTAAAATCACTCTCAGTCGACACACAGGCACTACAATGGTTCAAGTCCTACTTAGAAAATGGACAGCAAGCTGTCTTCTGGGACAATAACCTTTCCTGTCATCTTCCTATTACTCTTGGGGTCCCACAAGGCTCTATCCTGGGACCTCTCCTTTTCTCTGTATTCACTAACGATCTAAATATAAATATTCCGCAAGCCACCTGCATTCAATATGCAGATGATTCTGCACTAGTGTGTACTGCCACCTCGTCAGTTGAGCTCCAAACCATAACTCAGACTGTATTTAACTCAGTTGAAAAATGGTTCCTACAACGATGCCTCCTACTAAATGCCAAAAAAACTAAATTATTGCTATTTACTCCAACACTAAAGTCCTTCCCAATTGATCTCACTGTTAAGTCCAACAGTGGTACTGTCATTGCTCCTGACCACCAAACTATTAGGTGTAACAATTGATCAAAACCTTAACTTTGACTCGCATATTAACACAACTATTAAAACTGTTAACAGAAAACTTGGCTCTCTCTCTACAGGATAAAATCTTTCCTTACCCCTGAAGCTAGAACCACCATTGCCACACCCACCTAATCTATACCCTCCTCTATGCCTCACCCATTTATACTAATCTTTCCAAAAGTAACCTCAATAAATTGGCAACCTCCTATAACAGCATTGCCAGATTTGCCACTGGCTCACCATTTAGAACCCACCATTGTCTAAATTTCAAACAGCTAGGATGGTTAGAACTGCATAACCAGCTACAATTTCAACAACTTACTATCCCTCATAAGATTCTGTATCATCTCAACAATACTCCTATTCTCAGCAGCCTAATCTCCCCCTATAGAAATCTTACTACCCTTCGCTCAGCAAATAAATTATTAGTAATCATCCAGAAATCCTATAATAAAGCAGGAGACACTCTTTTCTCTAATTCTATGGGGAAGATTTGGAATAGGCTTCCCAGCAACCTAGCATTACTTTCATCATTTCCACTCCTCAAGTATCAACTAAAATTACTCCTTAAAACACAATGGCTATGCCCATGCAGTAACCCAGATTAACACTAACTGTACAGTAGTACTGTTTTTCCACCTTCCCACAACCACCTAGTGGGATTACTAAGCCTCCTTTACTCTAATTTCTAGCCTTTGCTTTTCTGTGAACTACCCCGTAGTATGTACATTGGAACCTTACCCCTGCTCCAGGCACTTGTATTTCAGCTTTGTATGTATGCTAACTATTTTACTTGAGTGTATAATTATGAACAAACTTAATAATTAGTTTGAATCTTTCTTTCCTTCCTACTCTTCTGCATGTCAAATATCAAACCCTAAGCCAAAGATATAGGTTCATAGCTTCATAGGTAGGTACTAGACTATTGGCCCTAGGGCCTATATAAGCCTAGCCAAACAGTACCCTGGCTTTTGCCACCCAAGAAAATTATTTTCCTGTGCCCCTGTCAAGCAGAGCCACATAAGTGATCTCCCATATATGCTTCTAGAACTACTGTATTGCTAGACCTTGTACACAAGATTATTTTTTATGTTAGTTTCTACAGTGATAGCCTCCAGTAATAATGTATTCAATGTTTTGTTTTTATGTTTTTTTTCTTTTCATTTTTTACTCCTGTGACATTAGCTTAATTTTGGAGCTTATCTCCCCGGGCCTCTACAGAAAATGGACATGTATCCAGTTAGACTAGCCCAGTCAACAAATGTAAAATAAATAAACAAACAAAAAATATGCCTTAGTATATGTTTCCCCAGTTCTGACTAACCCAAACAAATCTGACCTTCTGAAACTATCTACCTGCTACAATAAAATCTTAAAATTTGCAACCAATGCTAAGTTTAGTTTTCACCATTGCCTCTCCCAAAGACAAGTAGATGGTTAGAACTCCCTAACCTACTAAAATACAATCAACTTCTCCTTACCCATCAACTGCTATACCAACCTAATAAAATACCTGCCCTCTCTGGTCTTCCATAACACTGCTTGTCAGCTAAGATCTTCCAATACCGCCCTACTGACTGTGACCAATTGCTTACATAGCTCAGGCCAATCTTTTTATTCATATGCAGTTGCTAAGGGTTGGAACTCTCTATCCCCTCACATTAGATGTCTAAATAGTAAACATACTTTCAATTCCCTACTAAAAGATCTCCTATTCAAAACTTGGATACGTTCCTGTACAGAACCAGACTAACTTCACCTGTTCCTGACTTTCAACATCCATAGATCACAGGTGTACTGTGTAGTTTCACTTAGTGCATAGTACTGTGAATCAGGTGTTTAGGCCTCCTTTATATTTATGATTTCTAGTTTATGACCCTGTTTGGCTGTGGAAACTTCTTTTTGAATTTATGTTCAAGCAATTGTATATTTCTTGTATAATATCTTGTTTAATTGTTTAAAACTTAAAACACCCAGCAATAAACTTGTATCCAAAAAGCCAAACTCTGACAAAAAGATTAGCCCTTGCATTCACTTTTAATAATGTGAACTTCTTCAGATTCAAAAGTACATACCCATCCCTTCCTTTTATAATTAATTAATTACCATAAACAGGAAATGACAAAACATACCAGTTATTTATATATATATATATATATATATATATATATATATATATATATATATATATATGCATATATGTGTATATGTATATATATAAATATATATATATATATTTATATATATATATATATATATATATATATATTTACATATACACACACACACACATATATATATATATAGTTGTGTGTGTGTGTGTGTATGTATATATATTAATAGAACAACAAAATAAGGAGGTATCAAACCACAGCTATATAAAATATAGTAATTTTAATAGAAAAAACAGACAGTGAGTGCTTTCATGGCACCAGCCACTTCATCAGACATTTAACAAATAATGTACTGCAGCATTTATACTCAACTCATAAATTATGACAATCATCTGATTGATGAGTTCAGCATAAATGTCTGATGAAGTGGTTGGTGCCACAAAAGCACTCACTGTCTGTTTTTTCTATTAAAATTACTATATTTTATATAGCCGTGGTTTGATACCTCCTTATTTTGTTGTTCTATTAATTGATTGTTCTTTGGAGGTAACATTTGCCAGCATTGTTTGGTTTTTACTGTGGAATATATATATATATATATATATATATATATATATATATATATATATATATATATATATATATATATATATATATTTGCATATATATGTATATGCTATATTATATTATACATACACAACACACACATGCACACAGAGCATGCACACCTGGAGACAGATTACATTCACCGGTCTGCCTACAGCATGTCTTTGGAGGTAAGAGGAAACCAGAGTACCAAAAAAACCGATGTAATCACAGGACAGACATGCAGACGTCACAAACAAGGCCCAGCAGGTGACAATCAAGCCTGAGAACTTCTTGCTGTGAAGCAACAATGCTACTGGAATTAATGCTTATGATTCAGATATGTATACATAGCAGTGTAAATAATATTTTTGGTCCAAAACTGTTTAAATAGAGTAATTTTTTTAGCTGTAGTGAATGCTTTATTTATCTGCATCTTACTTATAGTAGAGAGAAACATGCCTTCTCATTAGTAAGAATAAGTCTGTTGAATCAGCATTTCAAGAAAATATAAAAAGAAGGCTGAGACAAGCCCAGAGCAGGAGTGGTTTCCCTTGGTAAAAGGAACTGTGTCCATTGCAATGCCTGTAGGTGGGAGAACGAAATGAAGTGTAGACTTACCTTACTGAAAAAACATTGGGAAAATATTCTTGTCAGAAGGAGTACACAGATAACTACTATCAGAGAGTGTTTCTCAGTGATATATAAGACTGAAGTAAAGGTCCTGGTTGTGTATTTTAATTAAAACAACAGCAATTTACTTTGCTTAGAAGAGTTTCCTGGTGATCCAGAAATACCACATGTGTGATCAAGGTCAAGCCAGCACTACTTCTATTGCATGCAATGGAAGTCTCAAAGTTTATTACCAGTACATGTCACCAGGCAATTGTGTGCAGTGAGCAACTTCCCATCGCAGACACTGTACAGACCCGTGGCCAGATCATGTTAGAGTATCTTGCAGCCAGATTAAAGTATGAACAGCTGAGATAAACATTGAGTATGCACAAGTACCTTTGGAAGTCATCACAAGTTGACTCATATAGATGGGTTAACTACTTTGACAGTTTTGATATATTATACATTACACACACACACACACACACACACACACACACAGACACACACACACATGCATAGAAATATTTCACAAAAGGGAAAATGTCAAAGGTGTCTGCAGTAGATCTTTTACTATAGCAACAAAAACATGGAAATAGTCAGAAGAGTACATAGGGAGCTTCCCATCAAAGAAGAACTGCAAAACACAATGGAGAGGGTATCATATAACACTTGAGTTTAGACTAATATGAAACTTAGACAGGAGAGGTGGGATATAAATAAAGGAACATGATGTATCAACCTGCACCAAGCCTGACAATGTCAAGAGTGTGAGTGCTGGACCTATACTGTAATGTGAATGTCATTAAAAAGGAAACTGTGATACTTTCATGGGAGTCGATCCATCAGTTCAGTCCATTTGGCAGCATATCCTCAGTTCCATAGCAAGAGGAGCTACATAAGCAGTCTGAGAAAAACATGTCATAAAACACATATATTGAGGAATATATACATTTGCAAACCAATAACAACAAAAGAAAGAAATGACTCAATGGATTTGAAACCCTGACTTTGTAAGTAATATTCACCATACTGATGCATTTGCAAAGGGAGCCACTGAAGACTCCAGGGTAAAATGTGTGTAATAAAACACACACATATTATGGGAATATAGTACATTTGTAGACTGGCAGCAAGACTGAAAAGTTAGGCCTGAAATGATTTGAACTAGTGTCTTTCGCCGTGATAGTCTTTATATTGATGCATTAGCAAGGGGAACCACAGAAGCAGTCAGAGTAAAAGTGTCATAAAATATACATATCAAAGGAATGTAGCACATTTTCAGACTGATTACAAGAAAAGAAAGATAAGCCTCCTAGGGATCTGGGCCCATTCATTTTTCATTGATATAGTCTATAATTCTGCATTAGCAATGGGGAGTCACAAAAGCAGTTAGAATAAAATGTGTCATAAAACATACTTATTAGGGAAATGTAGCACATTTACAGACTGCTAGCTGAACTTTGTAAAACATTCAACCTTAGGAAGATTAGAACACCCCCTTGCATTGACATACTACAAATCATAAGTACACTGAGCCTCTGAAACAGTTTGACTGTAGATGTCACCTTTACTTTATTTCAGATTTGCATGATGATGTATAGCTTCTGCACTTAATTAATTTATGCTACCAATGGCAACATTTGCAGTGCTTAACAAAGACTTGACTTCATTTTTACCATAGGACAAGGAGTGCCATTTCCTGTACATTGATGCTGCTCTGTGTGACCTGTCATGCAACTTATGACCACAGAAAGATTTTTTTTGTATGTAAGCCCTTTTTCGGCATGTGTGTGTTGTGTATTTATCTATTTTATTTTTACAAGCTTAAAACTTAGAAATGGAAGTATAGGTAAGAGATAAAAATGGAAAGCCAGCAGAGGGTAGAAGATAAACTACCAAACAAGGAGTGAGCAGGATGGAAGTGGGATAGGAGCATAACTCTCAACATTTTAGCTCAATAAATGTGGATAATTCCAGCAGTAGCTGTAACTGGCATCACTAATCAATGATGTGTTAGAAAATTATACTACTTTGGATGAACACATCAAGCAATAGCAACCAACATTTGTTAGATGTCTATAAAGTTCAGAGGTATGGGTATGAGTATTTTTAGTGGGACACATGCCCTGTAATTATTTATTTATTTATTGATAACGGGAAAGTTGGGGAAGGAAGTTAGAGAAGTAAGAGATTGGGAAAGGGTGAGGATAGATAACATGGAAATACAGACATGACTGACAGGATTTTGGGTAACACAGTAAAGGAGAGGTAAACACAGTAGTCAAGGGGACATTGGAGAAATGGAGAGAAGACAATGCTAAGGGGAGGACTGTACAAAATACAGGATGGGCATGGAAACGAAAGGGAGGGGAACACTGGGATAGGGGTTAGCAGTGGGTGGATGAAAATGCATTTTCTGCAAGCTTAGACCCTGTGAGAGATTACTGATCAGCCTAGGAATAATCACTTTTGGGTTATGTCTCAGCAGCTGGAGTCAGCAGTGAGTAGGGACGCGACCCAGTAAGTCGCTGGAACATCTTCATGCAGCCTAATCTCTTTCCTATTATCTCCCCTAAATGGTCTGCCAGCTCCTGATGAGTTGCAAAAGTACCACTTCATTGTCCACTGTTACTAGCAGGTACCATTATATCATCTCCCAGTGCAGAGCTACCTGATACAGGTGATGCATGTAGGACAGGAGATGTGGAGGCAATTGTGACAAGCTGGAACCCAGATGTGCTAGGTGCATCACCTGTGAGGGTACAACAGGCCATGCCATTGAGAGCAGTGTGGGTTGCTGTGCTGCTGCATATAATAGTAACAGAAATGGAGAGAAACAAAAAAAATGAACCAAGTAAGTATATGAAAGAGAAAGGATAGTGCAAAATAAGATGGAAGAAGAGAAATACAGCACAATGAATATTGCATTCTTAACTCTGTTAATACTGATACAATAAAGTATAATGGATCTAAGACAAACATTTTATCCACATAAAATAAAGTTTATCCCTGTACTTATTTAATTACAACTTAGTTCTATGGATGACAAACTGAAAAATTAACCCAGGAGAGCCACCTGTACTACTGATGGACAGACATAGTTCCTAAATGCTTAATCCTGTGCATGGGTACCTCTATAGTATAATCCCAGTTATTCTCATTAGGGTAATATATAAATGTGAGAGTGTTCAATCTCACCGTTTGTTCTTACACATGGGTTCGGAGCCAATCCTCGGCTCCGTGTCGGCCGCTTGCAAGCTCTGCATCGAGAAGAAGCTTGAGACAACCTAATACCCACAATCCCCCTCTGCCTTTACCTCAGATCTAGTTTGCCGCTGCAGCGTTCGCATCACTGGGTCGAGCTCGAACAACTAAAGCTAAGATTAAGAATTTTTTTCTTGTTATTTCTACTAAATTTCTTCAGTAAACTTTGTTTAGTGACTAAGTGTGTGTGTGTGGTACGGTTGAGGAATTCTCGGTTCCGTTTAAGTTTAACTTTAAACTTATTAGAGTTTCCCTCGGGGCCTACCACCCCTTTCTGATTTGACAACTGGATAGACATTTTTTTCTTTAACTGGATTTGACAATTTCACCGGATTTGACTTACTACCTGGACTTGACTTCTAACCCTTTTTACCACATTAAGTTTAAGATGTCTGAGAAGACTAAATCGGGATTTAAACGTTGCCAATGTGGACAAAAAATGTCAGTAACTGACAATCATACTTCCTGCGTTTGCTGTCTTGGCCCTCTCCATCTGCAAGAAGACTTCTCTATTTGTCATTCTTTCAGTGGGAGGGTCATGACAGATAGGCGCAGGAAACTCATGGATAGGGGTTTATTGAAACCTTCCTTTCAAGAGGCTCTGGATGCTTCAGATCAGGCATCCAAATCCTCGAAGGAATCGAAGACGTCGGAGCCCAAGTCATTGGCTCCGAGCTCTTCGGTTAAGGTTCGATCACCGGTTCCACAGACCTTGGGGCCAAGTGTTCAACTGTTGTCAGTGTCCGAGCCTCGAGTCTTGGAACCGGTGCTCCCTCCCCCGACACTGTTGAGGTCGGCTCCGTCTTCGATTCCTTCGACCCGCTCTTCCAGGCCCCTCTCCGACACCGATGTTGACCGCACAGTGCAGAAGTTACTGGAGAATATGGCCTTATCCAAACTTATCTCGGTTTCCACCCAATTGGTGTCGAGACTTGAAGGCCTTCCATTATCTCCATCTGTTCCTCCTCTGAGACCTGTCCAGTCTTTGGAGCTGGAAGAGGCTGATCTACTGATTGTGGAGCCCTCGGTGCCAGAACCATCCTTTTCTCGGTCATCTCCGTTCACCTCGACTCCGTCGGATCCGGTACCGGAGTCTCGGAGCCGAAGATCCATCCTTGGTTCCGGGACCGAGAGTCGAACCGATGTTTCGGTTCTGACTCTCCCTCTCGGGGCCTCGGCTCGGATCGATTCGGTTCCGTCCTCGGGGTCGATACCTTCGGTGCCTGTTTCGGGGATTCTCCCCATTTCTTCGGAACCGGGAGATACCTCGGCTCGGGACCCGGGGGCCTTCGATCTCATGAGGAAGGTGTTGTCTACTCAGACAACCACATCAGTAGAAGCAGCCTCTCCTCCCCATAAAGGACCGTTATCCTCCTCTGCACCAACGGCCACATCCAAGCGTCGAGCACCGGTGTCTCAGCCACCCCTGGAGGGTGCCCCCTCTTAGGTTCATAGGTTCATAGGTTCATAGGTTCATACTAGGCTATCTGCCCAAGGGCATTTATAAGCCTAGCCCATAGTTATTTGGCTTTCGCCACCCCTTTAGTTTGAATAAAACTATGCCTATTATTTTGCTGTGCCTCTGTCAAGCAGTGACACTGAAGTAATCCCTGGGGTATATCTGCGATCCCCCATCCATTGGTCAAGATTCCTCTTGAACAAGGCCAGCGAGGTGCTCTGCCTCACATGTACCGGGATTTTGTTCACAGCATAGGGAGTCTCTGGGTGATGAATCTGTCCCTCCAGCATGTTATATTAATAACCGTGTCAAGGTTTAAGTCTCCCACCCTTGTGGTTCTGAGGGATCTAGATTTTTTGAGGTGAAGCATATTCATCAAATCAGGGTTTGACATGGCCTTATATGTCAGGCACAGGTCACCTCTGAGCAAGCGGTATGAGACTGAATAGAGCTGGAGTTCTTTCAGTCGGGCAGCATAAGACATATTTTTGAGACCATTTCTCGTTTTGGTGAGGAATTTGTGGAGACTTTCCAGCTGCTGCAGGTGTCTGGTCAGATACATTCGAATGGGGCATTGTACTCAATCATAGGTCTAATGAGTGATGAGTACAGTGGGGCGATGACCTCCCTTGATCTAGATGTGAATCCCTTCATGATCAGGTGGGCAATGTAGAAGGTTTTCCTAACTACTTTAGCAACATGAGTGTCAAACGAAGGCTACTGTCAACCTGGGTCCCCAGATCCCTGATGACTTCTTCTGTGCTCAGTGGATTGCCACCTATATGGTAGCTAGGGGTAACCTTGTTTTTCCCGAAGGGTATGACTATGCATTTCTTGGCATTTAACTTTAGGCCATGGCTCTGGCACCAGTTATCCGTTTCTGTGAGGCCCTTCTGAAGGATATCTGTGTCAGATGTGTTTTCGACTATGGCCAGTTTGCAGTCATCTGCAAACTTTGTCAGCCATAACCCTCCTGTGTTTGCTTGTACTTCAGAAAAGTAGATGCCGAACAAGAGTGGACCCAGGACTGAGCCCTGTGGGACACCACTTGTGACAGGCTTTGAGTCTGACATGGCTCCAGCAACTCTGACCCTGTGGGTTCTGTCACTTAGCCAGTTTGCAACCCATCTTGTGATGTATGGGTTTACATTCAAGCTGATGAGTTTTTGATGATACCTGAGTGGGGTATTGTGTGAAGGCCTTTGCCAGGTCAAGGTAGGCTGTATGGACTGCCTTTCCTCATCAATGGCCTTGGTGACTGTCTCGAAAAAGTCAACCAAGTTTAAAAGGCATGATCTGCCTTTGACAAAGCCAAACTGGGTTGGATCCAAAGTCTGCAAGTTCCCTATGTCTTTATTTATGAGTTCCATTATGATCCTCTCCATGGCTTTGCAGATAAGGCTTGTCAAGCTAATGGGACGGTAATTTCCAGGGTCGGTGGAGGCACCGCCCTTGTGAAGTGGGACCACAGTCGCCGTGCGCCACTCCTTGGGTACGTATCCTGAGGTGAGGCTAAGATTAAACAGCTGTCCTAACTGCGGGTTTAATTCCTCATTGAGTTCATGGAGCACACAGCCAGGGACACCATCCGGTCCCATGGATGCTGTGTTTTTTGCTTTGGAGAGAGCAGTTCTCACCTGGGCGTTGGAGATGTTTGGGGGGCTATAATCCTCTGGTATAGATATCTCTCCTTTTGGGGGGAGGGAGAAGTTTGCACTGAACCTGTCAGCCAGTATGTTGGCAATGTGTGTAGGTTCAGTAATCTTCACATCATTTTGAACTAATTCTGAGCATATCTGGGAGTTTCCTCCTATGTTTCTAACATAGCTAAAGAAGGCCTTATGATTGTCTTTTGAATCCTTGGCGATTTTTCTCTCAAAATTTGCCTTGGATGATTTTATGAGAGCTCTTAGTTTTTTACTTATAATGATCAAAGGTGTCTTACCTTTCAAGGATTTTGCTCTATCTTGTAGTAGCTTCCTCCTTTTGTTGTAGAGCTTGTTTATGGCTGGGGTCCACCAGACTGGACGCTTGCCTTTGGTACAAAGAGTCTTAGTTTTGTTTGGGATTGCCTGATCCATGCAGTCCTGTAGGTGCTGGTAGAAGGCATTTGTAAGTGATTCAGCGGTTTGAGTAATGTTTATCACTGGCTCAGGGGCCTTAAAGGAGACCACACTAGTTTTAGAAGTGTGAAGTCGGCTTTTGAGAAGTTTTTCACTGTGGTCTTTTTTTGTTTCAGGTGGGGGCGGATGAGGACCTCCAGCGAGATTAGTTTATGATCTGATCTCACCAGTGAGGGGTATACTTCCGGTGTTGAACATTGTGATCCCATGTTCGTGATGATGAGATCAAGTATGTTTTCTCCTCTTGTGGGGATGGTGACTAGTTGTTCCATGGCATTTGAGTTTATGAACTCCAGGATCCTTTGGGCTAGAGTGTTTGGGCTTGAGTAGTGTTCCCAGTCTATATTAGGGTAGTTGAAGTCACCTAGTATGATGGTGTTTGGAGATACATTTATCCCTTCATTGTTTTCAGGAAGGCCATGTGAGGTTCCTGAGTTTGAGAGGGTGGCCTGTAACATGCTACAAATTGCAGAGCAGTCTTGCCTATGGTTAATTGCACCTGGATGGTCTCCGATGCATCGTGCGTTGCCACCAACCTTGAGGTGTGGGTGTCCTTTATGAATATGGACACCCCCTCCTTTCTTGGTGTTGTCCAGATTTTGGGGCCGGGCATGATATGAGGTGAAACCTGCTAGTGCTGGGGTGCTCTCAGGAGCCTTGAACCAGATTTCTGTCACAGCACAGACATCGATGTTCTCCATACTGAGAAGGGCCTTGAGTGCGTGCATCTTGAGATTGAGACTTCTGGCATTGAGCAGCATTACCCTTAGTTTTTACTTTTTGTGTTCTAGGGTGGTAGGTTTAGAATTTGAGCCTTGCCTAAAAAAGACACTATGGGGTGGCAAGAGCCTTTGCCAATATCCGGAAGCCTAGGGGTGACAGGTGCAAGCCGTCCCTTGCGAAGCAGCGTGGCTTGTCCAGCATGTCATCCCAGGCAGACAGACATTGGATCCCCTTTGAATGACACCAGAATTTAAGCCAATTATTAAAGCTGATCATCTTATCACTGTATTGTGGCATCATTCTAGGTGAAGGTAGGATACTGCTCAAGGTCAGGGTCATACCTGCCTGGGCTACATAATCAGAGAGCTCCTCAATGTCTCTTTTCATGTAGTCCAAGGAGGTACGTCTCAGGTCGTTGACACCAGCATGGACAATGACTGAGTCGTACTTGTACCTGCTGTTGAGAGACCTGAGTGCTTGTGTTATGTGGTGGATTCTAGCGCCCGACAGGCAGCTTACTGTGACCTTCTCCTTACTCAGTCTGGTGAGCGGGACATCAGTGTGTCTGACTATGGAGTCACCTATGACAAGTATGTTTGGTGTTGTATTTGGCCTTAAGGGCAGTGACTGCTTTGCACACTGATTTTGTTGTTTATGTGTTGTTTGTGTGGTGTATTGAGTTTGCAGTTGCTTGGGTGTCTGCTTTGGAGGCCTCTGCTGTTTAGGTAAATTTTTACTCAGAGCCTCCAGTATGTCTTAGTGTGTTTATGTGTTTGATTCAGTGGTGTGGTTGAGTTATGTGAGACTGGTATTGTGGTGTGTGTAGTTGCCTTCTCCTCCTGCCTGGTCTTGCCAGTCCTGAGTTGAGAGAGCTCAGCCTCCAGTCTGGCTAAATAGCTGCATCTCTCACAAGTGTTAGTGTTACATGGGAGGAGGAGATGGTTGTCCGTGTACATGAGGCAATTGTAACATTGTCTCAGAATTCCCAGATTCACCAAATGGGCAGGAGAGGACGCCAGCATCTGACCCTTCGACATGCTAGAAAGAATTATGAGTTGGTATGAGACAGAAAAGTAGTGGGCTTAGCAGGGAAGTGGGCACTCCTGGGGGGTTTTGCTAGTGAGAGATTTGTATAATATAGGAGTGCTTGACCTGCAAAGAGAATGCTTATAAGAGGCTTCTTCGGATGCTCCCCCCGAAGAAGTCCCTAGGAAAAGATTGTGTAAGAGGAGACACTTAGATTCTCCACAAGAATCATTGACATCGGACACTGACTTGGATGAGTCAGAAGGGTCCCCAAAGTCACCTTCAGAGGATGTCTGTTTTGCTGACATCTTGGAGATCCTAAAACAGAGAGGTGATTGGCAGTCCCTTCCCCCTTCTGAGGATGAGTCAGTCTTGCTGAAGGCATTCGGTGCTCGCCCTTCCTCCTCCTGGGTCACTCCGCCCTTCGATGAGTTAATGGAGCTGATTGCTCGAAGGGCGTGGGAGACACCTGACATGGTGGAACCAGTCCCTAGAAAGCCTAATAAATATATAACTGTGCCCCAAAACAAGGCTTACCTCACAAAGGGAGTTCCAGTGGACGCTATGGTGGTGGCAGCGGCCACGAAAAAGGAGATGTCGGAATCTTCCTCTTCTGTCCATCCGCCTAACAAAGATTCTAGGACTATGGACAGGTACGGGAAGTGCATTTTTAGTTCAGCGGCTTTTTCTATGCGATCCCTGAACTATTTGACCCACTTTACACGTCTACAGAGGGATCTAATCAAAGAGTTGGGAGATACCCTCCAGGGTACTACAGATGCTGCTGTTTCAGAGAAAGTTACAGCACATCTCAATACCCTTACATCCATTGTTAACTCATCCATGAGGCTGATCTCATATGCAGCCGAAGGATCTAGTAGGGCAGCAGCTTCAGCGATTGCTCTTCGTAGACAATCCTGGATGCGCTTATGTTCATTTGCGGAAGCCTTCAAGTCTTCCTTTACTAACGCCCCATTTGATGGTGCCACTCTCTTTGGCCCCAAAGTAAAAGAGACCCTTACCCGGTGTGAACAGGAGGGAAAGACTCTGTCTGCTGTCAGAGTCCATTTTTCCACCCCATCCAGACCGTACCCCAAAGGGCAACGTGGTGGAAAAATGTGGTTTCGAAAACCCCAAGGATCTTTCCCAGGCACACAGGGTGATGCCCCCTCTAGAGGCAGAGGAGGGGGCAGAGGTGGAAGACGCCGCCCTGGCGGCAGAGGGGGTCCGCAAAACCAAGGTGACAGGGATACACCCCCTGGAAAACCTTTCCAGCACTCCTGAGAGGAGGCCCGACTGTCCTGCTCTGGAGGCAGTCGGGGGTCGCTTAGCTTTATACCCTCAGGCCTGGCAAAATCTTACTACAGACAACTGGGTAAAAAGCGTGGTTACCAGAGGTTACAGAATACCCTTTCTATCCACTCCCATTCCAAAGAGAAGACTCCCAGATGTGCCACCCCATCTGCGAGACCCAGCAGCTATAGAAATTTCAAAGCTGCTAGAAAAAGAGTCATCCAACCAGTCCCAGCGGACCAAATAGGATTCGGAACTTACTCAAGGTTCTTTTTAGTTCCAAAGAAGACAGGGGACTGGAGGCCGATTCTGGACCTAAGCAACCTCAACACCTTCGTCAAGAAAGAAAAGTTCCGAATGGTCACGCTTCAATCGATCCTTCCATTTTTACAGAAGGACGACTGGATGTGCTCAATAGATCTGAAGGACGCATACTACCACATCAAAATGGCCAGGGCGTCCAGAGATCATTTGCGCTTCCGGCTGGGAGTCAGTCACTATCAGTTTCGAGCCCTGCCCTTTGGTCTGACCTCAGCCCCCAGGGTTTTCACCAAATGCATGGCAGTGGTAGCGTCTCATCTGAGACGCCTAGGATTCCAGGTGTTTCCGTATCTGGATGACTGGCTCCTTTCTGCCACCACCGGTCAACTGATACAGGCCAGGGATTACACTCTACAACTTTGTGTTCACCTCGGAATTTCCGTAAATTTCGAAAAATCTTTACTACAGCCATCACAGCATATCTTATTCATAGGAGCGGAATTAGATACGCATCATTTAATTCTAAGGCTCCCCCCAGAAAGGATAGCCTCACTACAAAGCCACATTTCTCTCCTTCTGTCATCCAGGAAATCCCCAGCAAAACTGGTTCTGAAGGTCTTGGGTCTCATGGCAGCTTCTCTCATTGCGATACCATTGGGAAGACTGCACATGAGAGTTCTACAATGGCTACTGTTTGCACAATGGTCGTTTCAACAGTTATCTCTGACACACGAAATTCTGATTACAAACACATGCAAATCACATCTGGCCTGGTGGCTTCAGACTTGCAACCTTTCCAGCGGAAGACCATTTGTGCTACCCACGCCGACAGCTACGGTAACCACGGACGCTTCCCTGATAGGGTGGGGGGGCATCTTTCAGGGACAGACAGTCCAAGGTGAATGGACCAATTTAGAGTACAGTCTGCACATCAATGTTCTAGAGTTGAGGGCAGTGTTTCTAGCGTTGCAACACTTTGCTCCCCTTCTTCCTCTAGGGACTATTGCAGTTCAGACAGACAACATGTCTGTAGTCTGGTACATAAACAAGCAAGGGGGAACCAGGTCTTATCAGCTATGCAGAGAGGCCATGAGAATTTGGCAATGGGCGGAGTCCACGGGTCGCTTTCTGATCGCAACGCACATCCCGGGGTCATCCAACGTCATAGCCGACAGGCTGAGCAGAGCAATCCTGTTGCCTCATGAGTGGTCCCTCAAACAATCAGTTGCGAAGACGATTTTTCGCAAGTGGGGCCAGCCTTCCTGCGATCTTTTTGCGTCTCCAATGAACGCCAAATGCAGGAGCTACTTTGCCCTATTACCCCCTCCAGGGGAAGTCCCCAGGGACGCGCTGGTGCACGATTGGCCCCCGGGTCTCCTATACGCTTTTCCTCCCTTTCCCCTGATTGCAAAGTTTCTGCAGAAAGCCAACAACCTTCAAAGGATGATAATCCTCATTGCCCCATTCTGGCCTCGTCAAATTTGGTTCTTCTTTCTTTTGCAACACCGCATTCGGGAACCTTGGATTCTGGGCCCAGAGCCAGATCTACTGACTCACTCATCAGGAGTTCCTCACCCCTCTCTCGAATCACTCCATTTAGCAGCTTGGCTGCTCCGCTTCCCTTTTTAGCCAGGTCTGATTCTCTTACACCGGCAGTTCAGAATATACTAGTGGCTTCTCATAAAGCTTCCACTACAAAGACCTACACTAGTAAATGGAAGCGTTTTGTCTTCTGGGCAAATTCACATCATTTGGACCCTGTCATAGCTCCGTTAAACAAGATCTTGGAGTTTTTAACAGAATTGTTCCATCAAGGAGCTTCTCCCGCCACTTTAAGAGTACAATTGGCTGCCATTTCCAACTTTCATTTGGAGGAATGTGGGGCACCTATTATGGCTCACAGACTTTGTAAGGCCTTTTTAAAAGGATCTTTCCATATTAGACCACCAGTTAGAACTCCTACATCACCTTGGAATCTGAACCTTTTACTATCTAAATTGATGTTGCCCCCTTTTGAACCAGCCTCCTCTTGCCCATTGAAGTATTTATCATGGAAGACTCTCTTCTTGGTAGCCATTACATCCGCTAGGCGAGTGTCTGAGCTTCAGGCTCTTTCTATTAAACACCCTTATTTGATCTTTCACTCTGACAGAGTATCTCTTCGCACTAATCCATCCTTTCTCCCCAAAGTTTGCTCTACCAATAACATTAATCAGTCTATTGAATTACCTACCTTTTTCAAGAATCACTCTAATAAGTTAGAGTATATGTTACACAAATTGGATGTCCATAGACAACTCAGGTTTTATTTGGATAGAACAAAGGATCACAGGAAATCTGATCAACTTTTTGTAGCCTTTGCTGACAGCAGGAAAGGTGTAGCGGTTACTAAACGAACTCTTTCCAAATGGCTAACTGATTGTATTATATACGTTTATGATTCTTCAAATCAAACCTTATCTGTCAAACCTAAAGGACATTCTACAAGATCAGTGTCTACATCCCTGGCTCATGCAGCTCGCCTACCATTAGACACGATTTGTGCAGCTGCTACTTGGGCTAAACCACATACATTTATCTCTCATTACAAAGTGGACAGGGTTTCTAGGGACAGGGCAACCTTTGGTTCCACTGTGCTCAAGAACGTTCTCCCGTGAGTTCCTCAGGAACATGCAGCTAGGGATGCTACCCATGTGTAAGAACAAACGGCGAGATTGAACACTCTCACATATAGAAGTTATGTCCTTACCATAACGTTCCATGTGGAGTGTTCATCTCGCCTTTGTTCTTACATTCCCACCCTCCCACCCTCAGGAAGAACGTTCAATTTGGTGCCTGGTCCGGAGTATTCTCCTTCTGCATTTCCAGTGATTGTATATGTATGATGTACATGTGTATATATATATTTATATATAGATGATTATGTAATTTTTGGCATGAGTGTGCTCTCTCTGACTGCTGGTTTGCTTGCAAACTAGATCTGAGGTAAAGGCAGAGGGGGATTGTGGGTATTAGGTTGTCTCGAGCTTCTTCTCGATGCAGAGCTTGCAAGCGGCCGACACGGAGCCGAGGATCGGCTCCGAACCCATGTGTAAGAACAAAGGCGAGATGAACACTCCACATGGAACGTTATGGTAAGGACATAACTTCTATTTATCCACCATGGAATTAGTAAGCCCAATCTTTAACAGAATGAGGTAGGTTATTTCAAGCAATAAAAGGGAAATTGACTAGGCTTAAAATGGCCCACTAGGGCAGTTAGTATAGCACTTACCTATGATCCATTCTCATGTGCTGTCTCTCCCCCTCAACCTTCCCTCAGGAAATACCATCAAATATAACTTCCCCTGTTATCATTAGGGAACAGGTCCTTAATGCTCTCTCTAAGGCCAAGAACACTGCATCAGTGGTCCCAGACAGTATCCCAGGATGCCTTCTAAATAGCATGAAACATGACCTATTAGGCTGTCTGGAACTGCTATTTAACTGTAGCCTCCGAACAGGCTTTGTGCCTTATAAATGAAGAACAGCAACAGTCATCCCTCTGCACAATGGTGGACCATCTACAGGCCATGGAAACTACAGACCCATAAGTCTCACTAGTCTTGTATGTAAAGCCATGGAAAGAATTATCATGGAAATGATCAATAAAGATATAGTAAACCTCCAAACACTGGACTCAACCCAGTTTGGTTTCGTCGAGGGAAGGTCATGCCTACTCAGTCTAGTGGACTTCTTTAAGAAGGTCACCAAAGCAAAGGATGAGGGCAAAATGGTTCACACTGCCTACATTGGCCTGGCCAAGGCATTGACACAATACCACACTCAGGCATTGTTGACAAACTCTTGAGGTTAGGTGCAAGCCTGTATGTCACTCAGTGGATAGCCAACTGGCTCGCAGACTGGACCCAAAAAGTTAGAATTAGGGAGGCCACCTCTACAAAGAGGCCAGTCATATGTGGAGTCCCTCAAGGACTGGCATACAGAGCATTTTCAGACCCCACTCTGATGGACTTCTGCATATCCACAAAACAAATAGTACCAGAATTACCCATTCTAAAGACTTAAACCTTCCCTGTGATATAAATAGTACCTGCTGGAGAGACAGCTACGTATCCCACAGACTACCCCATCTCTGGAACAGGCTCTCCATCCATGTGAAGAAGAGTTCTCCCCTAACCAATTCAGTGCAACTTAGACAACTGGATGGGGAAAATGAAATTCATCCCTAGTTTGGCACCAATGTCTCTAATGGACATAGGCAACCTGTAAATGATTCATCTCCCAGGCCCCTGCTTGTAAATGTTTCATCTCCCAAGCCCCTGCTTACACTTATCAAGGGCATCTGAAATTCTCAGAGATTTGGGATGCATGGCTAGGTTTAAAAAGGCCCTTGTGGTCATTAGCCTAGTAAACACCTATGAACCTATGAATACTAACTGCAGGAACAGCTGGTGGCCAGTAATATAATAAGGTTGTACATATATGAAGTAAACATGCTGATCCTACAAGGTGACAGGCAATGGATGGATACTGCTATTGTCAGATGGCAAGCAAACTGCTACTAGTTATGGGTACTACATGTGTGGACTTTTTAGTGAACCATTAATGTTAGTGGGATGACAACTATACTTTTCTTGGAGGGGGGGACTGAACCTTCAGCTATGCTAATAATCTATGTGCACATAGATTCAACTTGATGATCCGCTTGTCCATCTATACAGGATGAGACATACAGAAGCACACTTTTAACTATGTATACTCTTACTGCTGCCTTTAAGCTATGCGAATATTGACAGATGTGCTACTGCTGTGTAAAAGTTATGCAGACTTATTTTCAATGGCTACAACTCTTACAATGCCAACAGAGAGATTTTTTATGACAACTTGTATACATTCACGCCTGTGCTCTAGTCTGCTGTGCACTCCCCATGCTTTTTGATCTTTGCAGGGGCTAGAGACATAGACATAAACATAAACAGGGCATAATCAGAAACCGGATGGTGGCATGCAGTGGCAAGCTGTTTGTTTACATAAGAGGAGGTATACTTACAGTACTGTAGTGGTGACTGCACCCTAATTTCAGCCTCCCATTGGCCAGGTAGCTCAGGCTTGTGTTGACTCAAGTCACTTTAGTGGTGAAGTCACTGTTCTCCCATGTGTGTAATTCCAGTAGCATGGGAGACAGCAATGGATAAACTATTCCAGGCATCAGCTGTATACTGTTCCCAGCACAGCTCCTGCAGGAGACTCTGGCCATAAAACTTATGGAGGATGGCCGTTGCTTCCCTAAACTTCTCCTGCCATAATTTCTTCCCCTTCAATGATCTTAAGAAATGTGCCAGAGAAGTGCTGCCCAAAACAGTTTTAATGCATCTTGGTCTCTGCTCAACAACTGGCACTGTTTGCCAATTCATTTGCAGAATGCATGACAAATTAATAAAGTATAGGCACTGTATTGTGCTTCCAAGGGCACCTTAAGGTGTGAAACACTGCAGTGCCTCATACCTCTGTTTGCTGCTGAGAATTCATTTGCAATAATGACTCAATATTAAGATGGTTAACTACGGCATGACACTTTACTCCACCCTAACATAACTGGTTTCCTGGCCATGTGCGGAGTTCCCAGCAGGTGCTTAGGCATGAACATTGCATCATGCAGAAACTGAGGACAACTGGTGATGGGCTGTTGACTAAGCCACCTCTTATGGACATGAAGAAGTTCCTAGCCTCAAGAAAAGGCAGCACCGACTTCACAGAGTCCCACAGTGTGGTATTGGATGTTGGGGCAGGGCTGAACAGACCTCGGAGAATTTCAACCATAAGTGCCCCAGGTATGTACTCTTATGGGTACGCCTGGTTACTGACGGTTGGCGTGGATTTGGCGTTTGATAAATGGGTTTAATTTAATGGGTTTAATATTAAAATAAATAACGGAGAGAGATGTCCATTGTTTATTTTAACTCTCGCGTCTGCAAATGTTAAACCCATAGCCAATAAATTAAAAAAAACAACGGAGATCTCTTTTTCTCCGTTTTTTTTTTTTTGTAATATGTTAAATGTATGTTAAATGGGTTTTGCATGTTTTTAAAATTAAAAAACGGAGACTCCATTGCTTATTGCTTTTTTTGCGCCATGTTATACCCATTTAACATATCAAGACAGTGTTTTACAAAATTAAGTAGAGAATATACTAAAAAAAAGTCCTGGGCGCGCGGACCTTTTCCATTAGTATAACTAATACTTCATATTATCAACAGCTGCAAATTCTCCTTAACATATGTTCACTGTGATGTTCATTAAACCTGTCTGATGTATGCCACACAGGTACAGCAAGGATCCAAGCTCCATGTCCACCTGTATGAGGTGCGTTAGTGCATTCACTGGTGATTCTTTAACCAGCACCAGCACTGTGCAACTTCCACCTGTCTGATGTTGGAGGATCCATAGCCTCTGATAATGGCTCAGTCAAGGTGGGGGCGCAGTGTGTGCAATGGACACAGGGAGCATGACTCCTTCATCCCCGCAGGGTATGGACAATAATCAGTTTGCCTGCAGGTATCCAGGAAACACAACCAAGTGAGAGTGGACAGGTTGATGGTGACAGTATTGACTACAAAAGTGTGGTGGCCCCAAGATCAGAGATGCTTACATCTATCCTCACTAACTGTGTGTGTCCATATAGGACAGTTGATAATACTGCTCACTGAGGCATGTTTACTGCCCTCCCCCTGAGGTTAGTTTGTCAGTATTTGCAACCCAACCTATTTGTAGCACCATTGTGGAGGGTCAGGCTTGTTCCACCACAGCCATGGCAGAGATACTAAAGCAAATCCAGGTTGTGCATGCTGACCTATGGGAGTGCATGGTCCATATATGTGATTTGTTGGACAGAGTGAATCACACATTGCACCTTGCAGTACATTCTTTCTGTCATCTGTCAGGAGCAAGGTGTCATCCTTGTGGTCGGTCATCTGCTACATCCACAGATGTTAGCCAGCATGGCTGTGGACAACAGAGATCCAGCTCTTGCTGTGTTAGTATTTCCACAGCAACATCAATTGTGAAGATTGCCTTCATAGTTGTGACCATTGTCATGCTGTTACATGTACTAGGGAATTTCAGTCTAGGTCATGCAAGACACATGGATTGATTGTGTGGATTTCTGATGGCTGTGATGGACATATCCAGCATTACCCATAAGATGGCTTTGTGGAAAGTTACACTCACAATCCACGTCCATACCTGTTTCCCCATACCTGTTTTATTTCAATGTTTGTACAGTCTGTGGCCCTCAGTGCCTCAGAGAAACTTGATATACCATAGAACTCCTGTGTTAATGTTTCCTGTCTCCTCTGGTGTACATAAGAATAATGCCTGCTCCCCCACATGCTGAAGCATGGCATTAAGGAAGTGATGGAGTATTTCCAAGGCAGATGCCAGAAATACCCTCAGTTTGTCCCCATTATGTTGCTGAAAGGTTCATATCCATACCTCCAAACCTCTTAGTGCAAGAAATCTGAACAAAGCCTAAATGAATGGAAACAATGGATAAATGTTAAATATTGCTCTTATAACCCTAGAAAGTTGCTTGAATAAGGGGTCGTGGCCAAGATGCAAACTGGTTGACAGCATCTTTTCTTAGTTTTGCTATAAAAAGATATTTCTGACAGAAAAATTCAAAAACCACCTATTGTAGACTTATTATTTTTGCCATGATATTTCTGCTAACATCACTGGAAGTCTACATTAAACAATTGCCTAAAATCATTTTTTTTCTTTCAAAAAATAAGAAGAAATAGCATTGACTTCTACATCAAATGACCTTCTCAAAGAATACCTCACAGGACCAGACAATGAAAAAGGAACTTACGTCTTTATAAACCACTATGCAGGACTTATCTGTCAAATTTGACAAACTGGACACTTTTACAGAGAAATGTACAGAGCAAATAGAACTACTACAAGAACTAATGGGACAACAGAAGTCTCAAATAGATCATATGGAAGAGTAACTAAATGATGCGGAGGGCAGACCTACTGAACAAGAACTTCAGCTTGAGTTTCTCTCCAAACAAAATGCTTCATTACTAAATAAGATAGGTGACCAAGAGAATAGGTCAAGAAAAAATAACCTATGTATCTATGGGCTACCAGAAAAGACACAGGGAGAAAAAAAGGCGAACTTCCTTGCTTCTTGGCTACAGGATGTCCTAAAATTGCCAATATATCTTTCATATGGGATTGAAAGAGCCCATAGATCTTTAAAAGTCCCTTCATTGTCCAACAAAATAAAAAAGAGCCTGAGGTCAATAATAGTCGATTTTTTCATCACTGGACAAGGAACTTATCCTGAAGACAGCATGGTCAAATACACCAATTAAATATACGGACAACAAAAACAGATTTCACAATGATTACTCAGCAGGACTAATTACTAAAAGAAAAGAATGATTGTCTTTGATAAAGATACTTAAAAAAAAACAACTCCAAGTTCACTTGTTTCCTGCAAGAATGAAATCTTTCTTACTGAAAGGCCCAAAACTTTTGACACACTGGAAGCAGCTGTATCTTATATCAACTAACAAGACTTTTGATAAAGTGGAGGAAATGGATTGGAGTAGCTTCTCTTTAAAGCATTAGGCAGAAAAAAGCAAATGGAGTACAAATGACAAGAAAAAGAAAAAAATAAAAGACAAATGAAGGACAAGTATAATTTTTTTAAATTATGCAGGTAGCTTAACAATCCTATCTAAATGCTTCTGTTACTTAGTAATATGTCAAATCTATGAAACAGCATGAGATATAAGGCGAGCAGGGTACCCTATAACCAAAGGAATCAACCTCAAATAAACAAGGTAAAACATTTAATCATTTTATAATTATCTGCTGAATCTTACACAAATGCACTCTACAAGCACCTGCATGAGTGCATGGATCGTGCTATCCCCAATAAAATCAAGACGCTATCCTCCAAAAAAAGGAAGCCAATCTGGTGGTCCCCTGCCATTAACAAACTCTACAAGAGAAGGAAGAAACTGTTGCAAAAGAGAGTAAAAACCCAGGTATGGAGGAACTCACTAATGGGCCTCAGTAAGAAACTAAGATCTCTCATAAAATCCTCCAAAGCTAATTTTGAAAGAAAAATTTCCAAGGATTCCAAAGACAGCCACAAGGCATTCTTTAGCTATGTCAAGAATCTCCATGGCAACACCCAGATCTGCACCGAGGTACAACAGAATGACACAAAATATACAGAGCCAACTGATATTGTCAACATATTGGCAGATAGGTTCAGTGCAAACTTTACTCCCCCCCCTCACCCCCAAAGGGCCTATAACTATACCGGTTCGTTGTAGAGCCCCGGCAATCACAAATACACAGGTAAAAATGGCACTCTCTAAAACCAAAAACACAGAATCCATGGGACTGGACAACATCCCAGGCTGCGTCTTACATGAACTTTAAAATGAACTACCCCCCCCCCCACCTAAAATCCATGTTCAATTACAGCCTCACCACAGGCTATGTGCCCACAGAATGGCGCACAGCAACGATTATCCCACTTCACAAAGGAGGAACTACCACAGACCCCGGGAACTATAGACCTATTAGCCTGACAAGCCTGGTCTGCAAGACCATGGAGCATATCATCATGGAACTCATAAATAAAGACATTGGTAACCTCCAAACTCTGGATGCTACCCGATTCAGATTTGTAAAAGGTAGGTCATATCTCCAAAACCTGGTAGACTTCTTTGAAACAGTTACTAAGGCCATAGATGAGGGCAAGGTGGTCCACACAGCCTACCTGGACCTTGCTAAAGCCTTTGACACTATCCCTTATTCAGGAATCATAGATAAACTCATCAAGCTTAACATAAACCCTTACATCATGAGATGGGTGGCCAACTGGCTCACGGACAGAACTCACATGGTTAGAGTCACAGACTCCAGATCTGACTCCAAACCAAGGACAAGTGGAGTACCACAGGGTTCAGTCTTGTGACCCCTCCTGTTTGGTATATACTTCTCTAAAGTGCAAGCAGACACCGAGGGTCTATGGCTAACCAAGTTCACAGATGACTGCAAACTGGGTGCCATTATTGATTCCCCTGCCAACGTAGACATCCTGCAAACGGGCCTCACCGAGACTGACACCTGGTGTCAAAATCATGGCCTCAAACTAAATGCCAAAAAGTGCATTGTTATCCACTTTGGCAAAAACATGCAACCCATGAATTAACAAAGAGGGGGAAGTTCACTTAACACAGAAAGTGTGATAAGAGACCTTGGGACCCAAGTGGCTACTAACCTCTCCTTTGATAACCACATTGCCACAGTGGTCAGAAAATCTTTCTACGTGGCCCACTTAATCACAAAAGGGTTCACATCTAGAAATAAGGAAGTCATCATTCCCCTCTACTCATCACTTATCAGACTCATCATTGAATCCAGTGCCCCGTTTGGGATGTACCTCACAAGACACCTACAACAACTTGAGAGTCCCTAAAAGTACCTCACCAAGAGAATTGCTGGCCTCAAACAATTGCCCTATGCCGACCGGCTCAAGAAACTCAAACTCAACTCGGTCGCATACCACTTACTCCGAGGAGACCTCTGTCTGTCATACAAAGCTATGTCAGACCCGGAATTGTTGGACATGCTCCACTTGAAGAAATCCCAATCTTCTCAAGCTATACACTCAAGGGGCTAAACCTCACCACTGCAATAAGTAGGACATGCTGGAGGGATAGATTGTTGTCCCAGAGACTTCCCATTTTCTGGAACAAAATTCCCATCCGCGTCAAGCAGAGCTCATCATTAGCACTATTCAAGAAAAACCTTGATAAGTGAATGGGTGATAGGAAATGGTGGCAAAGGCTAAGGATAAGGCATATGAAGAGTTGTATAAAAGGTTGAACACTAAGGAGGGAGAAAAGGACCTGTACTGACTGGTTAGACAGAGGGACCGAGCTAGGAAAGATGTGCAGCAGGTAAAGGTGATAAAGGATAATGAGGGAAACATACTCACAAGAGAGGAGAATGCATTGAGCAGATGGAAAGAGTACTTTTAGGGGTTGATGAATGAAGAGAATGAGAGGGAGAGAAGGTTGGATAATGTGGGGATAGTGAATCATGAAGTGCAATGGATTAGCAAGGAGGAAGTAAGGATAGCTATGAAGAGGATGAAGAATGGAAAGGCTGTTGGTCCAGATGACATATCTGTGGAAGTATGGAGGTATTTAGGTGAAATGGCAGTGGAGTTTTTAACCAGATTGTTTAATGAAATCTTGGAAAGTGAGAGGATGCCTGAGGAATGGAGAAAAAGTGTTTTGATACCGATTTTTAAGAATAAGGGTGATGTGCAGAGCTGTAGTAACTACAGAGGGATTAAACTGATCTGTCATAGCATGAAGTTATGGGAAAGAGTAGTGGAAGCTAGATCAGCAGTATGGTTTCATGCCTGGAAAGAGCACTACAGATGCAATGTTTGCTCTGAGAGTGTTGATGGAGAAGTACAGAGAAGGTCAAAAGGAGTTGCATTGTGTTTTTGTAGACTTAGAGAAAGCATATGACAGGTTGCCTAGAGAGGTGTTGTGGCATTATATGAGGAAGTCGGGAGTGTCAGAGAAGTATGTAAGAGTGGTACAGGATATGGATGAGGGTAGTATGATGGCAGTGAGGTCTGCTGTGGGAGTGATGGATGCATTTAAGGTGGAGGTGGGATTACATCAAGGATCTGCTCTGAGCCCTTTCTTATTTGCAATGGTGATGGACAGGTTGACAGATGAGATCAGGCAGGAGTCCCCATGGACTATGATGTTTGCAGATCACATTGTGATCTGTAGTGAGAGTAGGGAACAGGTGGAAGAGACCCTGGAGAGATGGAGATATGCTCTAGAGAGAAGAGGAATGAAGGTCAGCAGGACTAAGACAGAATATATGTGTGTGAATGAGAGGGAGGATAGAGGAATGGTGAGGATGCAAGGAGTAGAGGTGGTGAAGGTGGATGAGTTTAAATACTTGGGATCAATAGTTCAGAGTAATGGTGAGTGTGGAAGAAAGGTGAAGAAGAGAGTACAGACAGGATGGAGTGGGTGTAGAAGAGTGTCAGGAGTGATTTGTGACAGACCAGTACCAGTAAGAGTGAAAGGGAAGGTCTACAAGAGGGTAGTGAGACCAGCTATGTTATATGGGCTGGAGACAGTGGCATTGACAAAAAGGCAGGAGTTAGAGCTGGATGTGGCAGAGTTAAAGATGTTAAGATTTTCACTAGGTGTGACGAGGGTGGACAGGATCAGGAATAAGTATATTAGAGGGTCAGCCCAGGTTGGAAGGTTTGGAGACAAAGCCAGAGAGGCAAGATTACATTGGTTTGGACATGTGCTGTGGAGGGATGCTGAGTATATTGGGAAAAAGATGCTAAGGATGAAGCTGCCAGGTAACAGGAAAAGAGGAAGGCCTAAGATAAGGTTTATGGATGTGGTGAGAGAGGACATGCAGGTGGTTGGTGTGACAGAGCAAGATGCAGAGGACAGGAAGAAATGGAAACAGATGATCCACTGTGGTGACCCCTAATGGGAAAAGCCAAAAGAAGATGATGAGTTCTGGAAGAATATGGTTTCTAAAAAATATTTATTCTGCTAACAACATCATTATATGAAAAATCATTGACATATATATAAAACTAGAATCCTGTTTATCCAAAACTGTTAAAATAATAAAGGGTACAAAACAAGAATGTCCACTTTCCCATTTTTATTTGCTCTGCTCATTGAATCGCTAGCAAACAGTACACGGTCAAACAAAAAAATTGAAGGAACTGCATTAGATAGTATTTTAGAAATGAAAATCCAACTATCTGCAGACATTTTACTAACTTTAAAGGGTAGTAATAACACTTTTAAAACCTTATGCCATCTAATTCCATATTTTCAAAAAATTTCAGGCCTTAAATTTAATGAGAACAAAACAAAGATATTACTCATAAATACTGACAAGAAAAAATTAACTAAGGAGTTCCATAAATATATTTCCCATTGATAACGCAATCAAATACCTAGGAGTTATAATAACACATAAATTAGACCCAACAATTGAATTGAACTACGAAGAGATCTTAATATTAAAAACCTTATTCAAAAATGGGATAAATTCTTCTTTTCAATGGAGGAAAGACTCTATATAATTAAAATGATTATATTTCCTAAGATCTTTATACAGGCATGTTCTCTGCCACCTTCTAAGTCATATTTAATACAATTTAATAATCTAAGCATTATATTTTTATGAAATCCTAATAAGCTTAGGATAGGTATGAAATATCACTTAGATGAATGGGATATGGGTGGAATAGGTCAGCCAGATGTAGAAGTTTATTCGCTGCCAGCTGTCATAAAAACTATATCATTGTCATTGAATACAGGTTATACTTCCAAACGGAAACAAATACATGAGAAAATATGGTTAAGATCGGGCTTTGTACCATCAAACACACTGATCTAGTATTTAATAATTTTCCTTGTTTATTTTAAGGAGTACATCACAGTGAATAAACATAAACATATGAGCTCTAAATTTCCTATTTATACATTAAAAGTATTTAAAAACTTTATAAATAATAATCCTAGTATAAAAGCATGGTTGTTCTTGTTGTATCCAATTGCATATATTCAAAGTAGTATCATAACCATTGATATGAAAGCAGTCAAAATCAAAGGATTGATATACTGGTACCAGTTGGTTAACTCCAGGAATGTACTGGCAATAGATCAAGTTAAAAGGAAATTTAATTTCAATAGTAGTTTGTGGTTATTAATACAGGACTTAAGACAGTCTATACTGAACAAACAAGAGATAATGCAACTAGCAGCCAGATAGGAAGTAGCTAAATTTGTAGAACATTTAATATTAACAATAACTCAGAGTATTACTGGAAAGGCAGTTCTATCATCTATCTGTAAAGTAAAAAAAAAAATTATTGTAAAGAAAGCTTATGGGGTTATTATGGAACAATTAATGGTCAATTACCAAATGATAGAGACAAAAAACTTATTCTTCTGTCCACAAAATCTCTCTCATTACACTGGAAACTTTTTACATGGCAGTTTATGCATAGATTTTACTTAATACCATACAAAATGGAGCTAATGTTTAAAAAAGGCATTGGCTGTTAGAGATGCAAATTAAAATAAAAGCAGAGTGGCAGCATATGTTCTATGAATGCCAAGTGCTTAAACCAAACTGGGACAAAATTAATTACTTTTTACAAGCAGTATTCAGTGACAAATTTCAGTTATCTAAATCTTTGATTCTGTTTAATGTGCCTGTGCCTGACGGTGTTCCAAGAACAAAATATACTATTTTATGGACTCTGCTAGCCAAGAACATAACAACGAATTGGAAGGCTGAATCTTCCCCTACATTCAAGCAATACAGGAATATTGTATTAACGGTATTGCAGCTGGAAATGAGCGCAATCAAAGGAAGAACTGAAAGAAAAGTAATTGAAATATTTGAGAGTAATGACCATAGCAAACTTTAATTTGAAAGTTTGCATATATAGAAAGAATCATATGCTAACTATAGACACCCTTGCAAATAGTTTGTTTATTTTATCATTTATGTTAGATAGTTTTACTTGTTATTTACCTGTTTAAACAATATGTACATATTTCAGTGTCATAAAACTTGTATATATATTTATTTTCACTGAAAAACAAATAAAAATATATTGAAAAAAGGTTTCTAGAATAATAGGATTTGAGTCAGTGTGCATTTTGTGGGTGATATGAAGTATGAAACTCAAATGTATGCCATTATTTAGTGACTTCAGTCCTCAGTGATTTGCCAGAATACCAATAATTTTATGAGGAACAGACGAAAATATGAGATGAACATCTGGACATTCTGAAAAATCTGAACAGTTGAGAGGTATGTTGTGGCTAATATAAGTAAAACCATCTATATAGTTGTGTCCACTGGGACAAGTGACCATGACTCAGATAAGGTTGGCATGTGTCCATGATTTCCTGCATGGTGCCTCTGCCCACATGACACCTGTCAACTCTGTTAGTGTCATAAAGGGCATAAAATGTTAAGTATGGTCAGATGACCCCACATTTTAACAATCTCCAGGGTTCAGAAATATACTCCTTCAGTGATGTCTGAACAGTATCAAAGTTGGTATATGTAATTACCAGGAGATTGGGGGATGCAGTGGGGACTTGCACCCCCACCATTGTTCATGTTTTTTCTTGACATTATTTACACCGATGATTGGATATTTCATTGTCAATGATTACACCTACATAGATAGATAGATATACATCTAGAGAGAAAAATTTATTTAGACCTCTCTCTCTCTAGATATATATATATATATATATATATATATATATATATATATATATATATATATATACACATATATATATATATATATATATATATATATATATATATATATATATATATATATATATATATATATATATATATATATACAGAGCGAGAGAGACAGATACACACACTCTCATACACACACACACATACACACACACACACACACACACACACACACACACACACACAACATATTTGGTATAAATAATATGGTGTTTGGTGTGTGAGATAGATAGATAGATAGATAGATAGATAGATAGATAGATAGATAGATAGATAGATAGATAGATAGATATAAATTTATAGATATGTATGTGTATGTATAAAAAAATCCATGTACTATTAAAAAATACCTGTTATAGCAACTACCAACAAATTATAATTGATGACTTGTATAGTAATAAATAAGACCACTTGACCTTTGTTCAGGAAGACAAGATTATTCCTACACACCTCTTGAGGTCTGATTATACCTCCATCCCTCTTAAAGAGTGATTATACCTACACACCTCTTAAAGTATAATTATACCTGCATGTCTCTTAAAGTATGATTATATCTACACTCCTCTTAAAGTGGAATTATACCTGCACATCTCTTAAAATATGATTATACCTACACACCTCTTAAAGTATGATTATACTGGGTCTATATTATAACATTGATGTTCTTTAACATCAAATGTTATAATATCGAACCCCAAACACCGAAATCTGAAAACATTGAACAGTCATTATAGCAAATTTTTTCCCAGGGAAAAAAATCGCTATTCTGAGAAACATACACACAACACAAACATACACAAAAAACAGCAATCCACACACATACACTTAAAATTTTACACCTAAACCTAAACTAAACTTTACATACACTACTAGCTATCCAATTAACTTAACCCAACCCTAACCCTAAGGTCCATCACTATCGCACACTCACCTCACCAACGCCCTAACCCTAACTCACCTAACCCGCCTCCTAACCCTAACCTACACACAACTGCACACTTACATGACCCGCGCCCTAACCCCAACTCACCTAACCCGCCCCCTAACCCTAACCTACATACAATCGCACACTTACCTGACCCGCACCCTAACCCTAACGTCCACACAACCGCACACTTACCTGGCCCGCTCCCTAACCCTAACTCACCTAACCCGCCCGCTAAACCTAACCTACACATAATCACACACTTACCTGAACCAGACCCGTAACATTCCAACATATTGAACGCTGAAAACAGCGAAGCCACAGCAATGGCCCACTGAATTCTTTCCCTGGGAAAGAATTTGGTGTCCTGCACTTTCAATGATTTCAGCATTCGACATTACCGGTTCTATATTATAACATTCAATTTTTATAAAATTCAATGTTATAATATAGCCCTGATTATACTTACATACCTCTTAAAGGATGAGTTTACCTACACACTTCTTAAAGTATGATTATACCTGCACTCCTCTTAAAGTATGATTATACTTACATGGCTCTTAAAACATGATTATACCTACACACCTCTTAAAGTATGATTATAACTGCATGCCTCTTAAAGTATGATTATACCTACAAGCATCTTAAAGTACGATTATACCTGCACATCTTTTAAAATATAATTATACCTACACACCTCATAAAGTATGATTATACCTACAGACCTCTTATAGTATGATTATACCTGCCATGCCTTAAAGTATGATTATACCTACACACATCTTAAAGTATGATTATACCTACACACCTCTTAAAGTACGATTAAACCTGCACGTCTCTTAAAATATGATTATACCTACACACCTCTTAAAGTATGATTATACTTGCATGCCTCTTAAAGTATGATTATACCTACAAGCATCTTAAAGTACGATTATACCTGCACATCTTTTAAAATATAATTATACCTACACACCTCATAAAGCATGATTATACCTACACACCTCATAAAGCATAATTATACCTACACACCTCATAAAGTATGATTATACCTACAGACCTCTTATAGTATGATTATACCTGCCATGCCTTAAAGTATGACTATACCTACACACATCTTAAAGTATGATTATACCTGCACTCCTCTTAAAGTACGATTAAACCTGCACGTCTCTTAAAATATGATTATACTTACACACCTCATAAAGCATGATTATACCTACACACCTTTTAAAGTTTGATTATACCTACACTCCTCTTAAAGTATGATTAAACCTGCACGTCCCTTAAAATACGATTATACTTACACACCTCTTAAAGTATGATTATACCTGCATGTCTCTTAAAGTATGATTATAGCTGCTTATCTCTTAAAGTATGATTATACCTGCATACCTCTTAAAGTAGGATTATACCTATATACCTCTTAAAGTACAATTATACCTGCACATGTCTTAAAATACGATTATACCTACACAACTCTTAAAGTATGATTATACCTACACGCCTCTTAAAGTATGATTAAACCTGCACGTCTCTTAAAATAAGATTTTACTTACTCACCTCTGAAAGTATGATTATAACTACACAGCTCTCAAAGTATGATTATACCTGCACATCTCTTATTATACCTGCATGTCTCTTAAAGTATGATTATACCTGCACACCTCTTATTATACCTGCATGTCTCTTAAAGTATGATTATAACTACACACCTCTTAAAGTGTGATTATACCTACACACCTCTTAAAGTATGATTATACCTGCACACCTCTTAATGTATGATTATACCTATATAACTCTTAACGTGTGATTATACCTGCACATCTCTTAAAGTATGATTATACCTACACACCTTTTAAAGTATGATTATACCTGCTTGCCGCTTAAAGTATGATTATATCTGCACACCTCTTAAAGCATGATTATCCCTACATGCTTCTTAAATTACAATTATAACTGCACGCCTCTTAAAGTATGACTATACCTACATACCTCTTAAAGTATGACTATACCTACATACCTCTTAAAGTATGACTATACCTACATACCTCTTAAAGGATGAGTATAGGTGCATACCTCTTAAACTGTGATTATACCTACACACCTCTTAAAGTGTGATTATACCTGCACACCTCTTAAAGTATGACTATACCTACATACCTCTTAAAGTATGGTAATACCTACACACCTCTTAAAGTATGGTAATACCTACACACCTCTTAAAGTATGGTAATACCTACACACCTCTTAAAGTATGATTACACCTACACATCTCTTAAAGTACAATTATACCTGCCCACCTCTTGAAGTCTGATCTCCTAGTAAACATTGTTATGCTAGCTATTACCCTTTGTATTGTTACATTTGGAGCACTTCTACTTCAGCTTTTAGTAAGTTCTGCCTTGTAGACCCAGGGTGGCATAACTATATAGACACAAGTCATAGGCAAATAAAGAAACAAATTGTATGTTATAATAACATCTCTTGATGGAGCATACTTTTTAAAATTATACTTTATTACATGTCTTTGCTAATAATCAAACAGAAGCAAGATGATGAATAGCAAACATTTATATAAAGTACAAGTAATGTTTTCAAATGTAATTCTTGCTTAAATGAGAAGAAGTAGAATATTTTTGTATTCTAATGCTGTCATGCAATTATTACTTATGTAATTAGAGTAATGCTTCATGTAAGAGATGTCAATGCTGACATTTTTAGGTTGTTATACTAGCAGCTTGGACAAACATTAATCAGGCAACTGATAATAACCTTGTCACCTGATCACTTTGTTTAATGGTGATAATGATTGTTGAAATATAAGAACTAAGTGGACATTAATGGTTTGAGATAAAAGGATGAAGTATGTAACGTATCAACACGGATCATTTTTGGCTAGTCCTGTTTGTTGTTGTCTTTGCTTTTCACAGGGCTGCACTACTTGCTGTGTACATTTTTCCTACGCAGTAAGATGTAAACTAGTTATGAATACATCTGTGAATGTGAACCGCAGGAGGCAGACATTTTGAATATTTCCACATACTCGGTCAACTTTTCACTTAATACCAAAAAGATGCATGAAAAGCAATAATCACAAAACTATATAGACAGTTATTATTTTACTTCACTGAAGCGTATCAAATAAAAACACCAGCACTTAAAGCAAAATATGTCTTCTGTTTTATGTATGGTTTCTGTATACATTCATTTTTTTGTGCAGCTGTTGAAATAAACTGTTAGGAAGTTCTGGCAAAACTACTTACCACATTCCTATAGTGTTTATTGTCTCTGGATCTACTGACTCAAAGTAATTTTCTGCAGTCTTACAGAGAAGTGTCTCCTTTGGCTTAATAACTCTTGTTGGTAAGACTAATAGATACATGCTTAATCATTTCGTGTTTGCTTTACTGATCCACCCCCAAATTAGAACTACATCTGTTTCTGTCATGAGCTTTAAAACTATTTTACTGGGACTGGGGCTGATGAATATTGCTGCCAGGTTACATGAATTTGACATATAATCATTTGTTTTGTTTTCTGCATACGCAGTTTAGCTGCTCCCTTCCTATTTTAATAACATATTTATCATCAGTTTTTAAGACTTCTACCATTTACGACTGAAAAAAAATATTTTTGGTAATATTTCCATTTTCCTTTTATGTCAGTTCTAAATATGTCTCCTAATCAAAATAAGTTTGGTAGGAAAAATTACTCAGTAGTTAGAAATAGTAATTATGCATGATTGTACTAACAAATGAGTTCATTCCAATTTCTTTCAGTTTTTACTAAGCTTACAGCCTAGGAGATGATTGAGAAAGTTAATTATGTAATCCAGCAATGGTGGGAGATTTAAGAGTTTTACTGTTATAATTAGATTACCCCCCCCCCCATATCCCAGGTGAAAATTTATGATCACTCTTTCAGTCATCAAGGCAGGCTTTAAAGGTTGTCTGGGAAGTATTCTGGCTGAGATATAAGAGGATAACATTCCAGTGAAATTATATTCCTTGGATTAGGTACCAGTTATGCTAGGTTGTGTTATTCATAGGATCATAGGAGGTTATTAGGCTAATGGCCCTAGGGCTGTTACAAGCCTAGCCATGTTTTACCCTTGTTTCCCTATGGACCAGGAGATATGTTCAATATTTGCATGCAGATCTGTGACCATTGCTGACTGCCCCTGTCCAGGAGGGACACAGGTGAAACCTCCAGGCAGAATGTGCAGTTTTCCATCCAATTGTCCAAGTTACACTTAAAAAGGGTTATAGAGAAGCTCTGTTTAATGTGAACTGGTAGTTTGTTCCATAGTAGTGGCCGACTTTAGGAGACATATCTGTCTCTCCAGCAGGTCCTGTTTATACTGCAAGCTAGGTTAAGGGCCCTAGAGCGAGTGAATCTTGTCCCATTTGACTTGCAGACATGCAGCATGTACAATACAGAGTACAGTTTATTGATGTGATAGTATAAGTTGAGGTCTCAAGAGTGAGTACTTTGTTTATCATTGCTTCTGTTAATGTGCAAGGGCCCAAAACATAGGGAGTCAGTCATGGCACAGACAGCCAATTATGTACACATTCTCTTCATTTTACAAACACATGCTACACCTGGCTGTATACATTTAGGTAGCATTTTATCCAGTCTTATGGCCAAACCTTTAATAATAATTTGATATCATTGTTCAAGAGAGACATGGCTCTGAAGTCTTCCCTTTTAGTTTGTTCTTCACTGTCCTTTTAAATTGCCATAATACAGGCATGTTGCATGGCTGGTGACAAGTAATTCTAATAAGCAGTCGAATTAAAGACCAAGTGGACTCTTTCATGTCCCAGCTCTGTAAACACTCCATCTGAAGATCTGATGGATTTTATATTAATTCACCAAAGCTTTTTAATTTAAAAAAAAAATAAATTTACATGCCATTCATTTGGCTTTCCCTGTAGGCCAACCAGTCTGCTTCCAGATCATGCATAATCACACCAAGAATCTTTGTGGCTTGAGTGGACAGACACAGTTATTTCTTCAACATCACTGCACATTCCATATAGCCTCCCCCCAAAACAAATTTGTTACCAAAAATAAATGAATAAATAACTAAATAAAGCAATATAAAATAAACAATATTTTCAGCCACATTTGTGCTTTTATATAAAATATTCAAAATGTCTAAACAGGTGATTAAGTTTAATATTTTCACTGGTGCCTACATCATCCTGCATAGTGCATCTCTCTACAGTACCTTAAAGAAGTGCACATGTATATGGTCGACCGGTGAATAGTCGACCGGGTATGGCTGAAAGGAGTGCGGCAACTTCACAGAAATATGATTGCAAGTGTTGGGAAATCACAAAATCCTGTCCCCTTTTTGACTCATGTTAGCACTTGTTTTAGGTTGTAGATCATTTGGAAATGTCAAATTCTGTCTTTTTACAACATTCCAACCATTAGGCGTTATGGGATTCGCAGAGAAAAGTCATTCAAATGTATGGTCCAGCAATGTGCGCTCAACCATATGAATGTAAACCCCTTAAAGATATATATCCGAGATTGCACTACAGTGAAAAGAACAGTAATGCTCCTGTTCTGCTTAGCATGATCTCGGAGTCGGTATATTAAAGTAGGGGGGGTGTTAGGGGTGCAGGGGGGCTTGCCTCCCTGCAAAAACATTATTTTAGTTGTTTTGTTTTGTTTTTTGGTTCACTTTTTACTTTTGAGATTCCAAAATCTTGATGTTTTGAGTTCGGTATCTCAAAACTTGAGATTTTGGTCTTTTGAAGTAAAAAAGTGGACCCATATATATATATATATATATATATATATATATATATATATATATATATATATATATATATACACACACTAGAAAATGCCAGCTACCAGCTATGTTTTTTTTTCACATAATCTTTATTGAATTTTATAAATACAGATGTAACAAAACTATTAAAAAGTGAAAATAAACTTAGCTATATACAGTGTCCATAACAGATATGCTTTTGTCAATACACTCACATTTTAACTAACTATTTTTTAAGTTTTAACCAAGCCAATTGTTTATGTATCATTCTTGAAGTTCTTGAAGTTATAGGTAACAATTCTCTATTGCATACAATTTTGGTGAATGATATAAATTCCACAAATTATATAATTTTTTTACTCTTCCAATTTGAGGTAATAGTTTTTCTTGCTATTGCAAGGAGGGACCAGAGAAGGTGCACTTGTATACCTGGAATGTACGCTGGTATTGGAGCATTAAATATTAACAATGAGTCAGTCACTTCACATTTATCTGACCACAATGCTTTTATAAATGATTTAAATTCCAGCCTAAAAGGGATTACAGTTTTACATTCTATAAACATGTGCGCCCAATCTGCACATGCTGTTTCTTCACATTTCCAGCATTCAGATATTTCATTTCCCGACATTAGTGCCACTTTATTTTTTTATTTTATTTTTTTTATTTATTTAACATTTGTTGACCAGGAAAGTCCGACTAGGTTCCACAGATCCTGTTTTCAGCAGAGGCCTGGGGAGAAATGCTCCAGACGCATGTCTTTAGAATGTGGGAGGAAACCGGAGTACCCGGAAGAAACCCGCACAAACACAGGGAGAACTTGCAAACTCCACACAGAAGGCACCCCAGCCGAGAATTGAACCAGAGAACCTGTTGCTGTGAGGTGACAGTGTTAACCGCTGCACCACTGTGCCGCCCTGAGAAGTAAAGACACTTTTGTAGATGAATTTCCATGTGTAGATTTTCCAACGGAAGACGATGTAGCATTACTAACTGATTTAAGTATTATTGCTTTGTCCTTTTCTGAAAAACTGAATTTATTAACCACCAGCTATATTTTTGATGCTACAGGCACTGGTGATTTACTTTATTTTTTATTTTATTTTTTTACATATATTTCTTTATATATATTTTCATATTTTATTTATATTTTTTATGTTATGTTTTAGATGGTGATCTTTTTAGACTAAGATGTTTCATAAGACTATGATCTTGTCACTTTAAGAAAATGTTTGAATTCAGGTTTTGGTGCCTTTTTTACTATATAAGAAGTTGTTATCAGTGATACATTATGGTCTGATGAAGCCCTGTTGGGTGAAAGTGCTTACTGGATTTATCTGTTTGTTTCAATAAAAGACTTATAATGGATGGAATTGCTGCCTTTGGATGTGTTTTAAAACTTACCAGCTGTGTTTCACTCTGATACCTGATTTTTGCTGTTTTACTTCAAAGTGAAATGAGAATGCTGTCAGAGTTCATGCAAAGACAGAATTGAGAAGAACTAGCGAAGTTAACAGGTAGACATTATGACTGCATTTCACTTTTGGAAAGACAGATGAGAATTCCTATTCTCTGGAACAGACTCCCCATTCACATGAAGCAGAGTTCCTCCCTAACCCTATTTAAGCACAACTTGGACCAATGGATGGTAACGAAAAAGGCAGGATACACCAAAATCGGGCGGCAGACCATCCTTAGAAATTATTATAATAAAGTTAATTTTATTTCTACTTAATTCCTTGTGGGTTTACTGGTGCTTTTGATGTTTCTTAAATTTGGACTTCACCCCTTTTCTGGCACCTATGTCTCTGAACGACAGAGCAGTTAGTATATCACCCACTATATAAATCAAATGTGTGGGTCACTTTTGGGTTGCATGGCTAGGCTTATAAGGGCCTTAGTAGTTGTTAGCCTAGCATGCACCTATGGACCTATGAAGAATGTCTGACTCAGACTGTGCTTGCACTGGAATCCAGCTGTTTATATGACTGACTCAGACTGTGCATGCACTGGGACCCAGCTGTTTGTCACTGCACTTCACATGCTCCCAACATTATTTATTTATTTATTTATATACATTTGTTTACAGGGAAATTCCGAATGGACATAGGTCCATTTCAGCTGGGGCCCGGGGAGTAAAACTCCACACAATCAAAACAAGTAACAATGCAAAGTAAGTAAAACTGCAGTAACATGAACAGTAAGCATGTATGAAGAAAGCAACTGTGGTATATAAAATGTAGAACTACACAATAAAAATTTAGAGGTGACATTGTAAATACAGGAAGACATGGAATGCCCAGTTGATAATTATGTTTGGATAAATTGAAAGAATAAATATTTATATTTTCTGAACTTGTTTAAAGTTCTTGTTACTCATTACTGAGAGCATCAGCCATGTCACAGCTGTTTTAAAGTTTATTTTCTTTTTTATTAATTTCAGATAATCAGACAGATACCACAGAGCATGGCTTATCACGGGATGAGTGCAAGTGTGTATCTTGTTGGATGCCAGTGTCATGAGAAGAATCTATGTTAGCTCCCAATTTACAGTCTTCTGTGAAGTTGGTGAGCCAGACCTTTAATATTAGCCTTGACTTCTGAGAAGTAGATGCTAAACAGGAGCGGGCCTAACACAGAACTCTGGGGCACTCCACTGTTGGCTTGTCTCCTGGCAGATTGGTCTCACCAATCTTGACTTTTTGGGTCCTATCTGTGGCCAGCTAGCAGTCTAGTAATTTATGTAGAGATTTATGCCTAGTTCTCAGAGTTTGCCAGTAATAGCAGAGTGTGGTATTGTATTGGATGCTTTGGCCAGTATGCACCTTTTGCCTTTGTTGCCCTCATCTATAACCTTGGTGACCCACTCAATGAAGCCTACCAAGCTAAGTATGTAAGACCTTCTCTTAACAAAGACAAATTGAACTGGTTCCAGTGTCTGTTGGCTGCCAATGCCCTTATTGATAATTTCCATGGTAATTCATTCATTGGCTTCATATATTGGACTTGGTAGACTGATGTATCTGTATTTCCCAGGGTCAGTTGGTGGTCCACCCTTATGAGAAGGGATTACCATTGTGACCCTCCATTCGCCTAGCAAGTAACCTGTTTTAAGGCTGTAGTTGAAGAATGCTTCAAGTGGTCTTGCCACGTCATGTTTTAGGCTATTTAGGAGGCACTCAGAGTTATTTTCAGGGACAGTTGTATTAGTGTTTTTGGCCTTATTGAGTGCCTCCAGAACCTGCTCCTTGTTGATAGTTGGGGGAAATATAGCAGAAGGGATTTCTTAGGTGGTAGTGAAGGGGAAGTGAGGGTAAAGTTGAAGCTAAATTTATCAGCTAGTAGATTCAGTATGTCACCCTGGTCAGTGAAAGTTGTGCCATTTTTGGCCAGCTCTGTCTACTGCTGAGTGTTACCTTTAAAGTTCCTGGCATAGCTGAAGAAGGCCTTGTAATTGCCCTTAGCCTAAGAAGCTATCCTGACCTCATAATTGGCCTTTATGGACATTGGTAAATTCCTTAGTTTCTTGTTCAGTTAAATCAGAGAGTCCTTGTCTCTATGACTGTTGCTGTTTCTGATTTTAACCATAACTGTTAAGGTTAGGATTCCACCAGTGAGGTTTGTTTCTGGTGTTAGACTTTGGGTTACTTCTGGCAGGTATGGTAGCTTCAATGCAGCAATTTACATTTTTGTACATAGTTTCTGTTAATAATTCTGCATAGGTACCTGTGTTCTTGGGGGTTTGGAGGACCTATACATTTTGACAAATTATCTTTTAATAGGATGTAGTTTGCTTTAGTGTAGTTGCTAACTGTTACAGGTTTTGTTAGGTTTTCTGGGTTGATTTTTATTTCAGTGGAAACAGCTTTGTGCTGTGATCTCATCAGAGAAGATGTGACAAAGGTGAGAATGTGATGCCCTCTCATGTTGGTGAGTACTAGGTCTAGTATGTTTGATCCTCTGTTTGGAGTGTGTACTATCTGTTCCAATGTGTTTGTGTTGCTAAAGTCCAGGAAATGTTGTGCCTGTGAATTAGAGGCAGTGTATATTTCCTAGTCTATAGAAGGGTTGTTAAAGTCTGTCATGAATAGGGTACTTGGTTGGATGGTAAGAACCTCTAATAGGTCTGGGTAAGAGTTGTGGGTCATAGAGTGACCTCTTTCTGGCCAGGACATGGTTAAGAGCCTAGTCTGTGGAAAGTGAGATGTGGATGATCTCCATGGCATCATCCTGTTTAACCAACCTGGAGTTGTATTTGTTGCTAATGTACAGCAAGGCACCTCCACCTTTAGGCCCTGTCTGTGCTGCTGTTGGCCTAAATGCGTGGAAGGCATTGTATCCTTCACTGCTGGTGTACTTTCTGTGGCTGAAGTCTTGGTAACAGAACAGATGTCCACATTCTCCAGTGTAAAGAAAGCTTTTAGGGTGAGGAGTTTCTTGTTTAGGTTCCTAGCACTAAGCAGTAACACCCTGATGTTGCTTTGAGTTTTTTTTTTTTTTTTTTTTTTTACTCTGTTGATACTTTTGTCATTTTGACATTGCATAAAAAAGGCTCTAAGGAGGTAGATAAAGTTTAAGCCAATATCCAAAAGTCCAGGTGGGACAGATGCAGACTGTACTTAGCAAAGTGACATACTGTCATCCCTTGCTAATAGAGATTGACTCCTCCTGGACTGGGTAAGCCCACTGGACACATTTTCTCTTTATGGGGGAACCCTAGAGTACTGTCTGGTTAAGAGCTTGCTCAGAATCACACATTAGGCAAATGGAAGAGGAAGAAATTAAACCCTGTACTTTGGGCACAGAAAACAGCTGATCAACAGCTGACAGCTTTAGTCCTCTATACTCACTGTTAGACATTTATGCTTCCTTTTATAGTTATGTATTGTGCATTGACATTGCAAAAACGAGCATCAAATTGCAGAAATGTCCACTGAGAGCAAGAAAAACATGCTTTTTAATGGGTACATTACATTACATTAAACTCTATCCAATTATTTCAGTTTGTATTGTCCTGCCCCCCCCCCCCCAGCATTTCATTGCCTCTTTCTTTATTCTCACCTATTATGTCGAGACTTCTAAAATAATCCCACTAAGTGAACAAAGTACTTCTGTTCAGTAGTTGATGACCCTGCCTTGTCCAACAATACTCGTGAGTCAGAATCTCCCTTATTATCTTTAATCAGGTTCCAGAACCTTGTTTTTAGTGCTTGTCATCTTTTCCTTTGTTTCCACCCATCCCATCATTGCATGACATGCCTCAATATCTATTGAGAAGCAAGAAGAACTTCTAAAACAAAAGCTAAAGACAAAACAAAACAAAAAAATATTAACCATCTCTTTATTTATTTTGGTTTCTCAAAACTTTTGCAAAAAGGGGTGCTGCCACCATCTTTGCCGTTATTCTTTTTTTATTGATGAACGATGTCAACGTTGTTTTTTAACCACATCAATAAGAATCAAAGAAAAAGCTGCCATCTTAGTTCAGGGCTAGCCCCCCCATACTGACCAGTTTTGCCCTGCTGGACATAGGAGGAGCATCATGATGGTTGGTATTGACAAGGAACTAATACTTTCTAGACTTACTTGCCTTATAATTCTTTCAGTAATATGATATTTAACCAAAGCATGTAGGAGTACATGGCTGTCAGAAAATGGCCTGACTAAACTACCCTTAATTCTTTATTTTATTTATTTATCTACACTCTGATGATTGGGTTGGTCCCATTAGGCTAAAACTCTCTTTTCAGAGAAGACCCAAGGTGGTATTAGTCATACTGACTAGGGGAAATTTGGCCAGAGCACCAGGGAACTTATCCTACTCTTTGGAGGAGCAGAAGTAAAGCACTCTGGTGCTCCTAGGTGGTGCCAGAAGGCTGCTATTGTAGTTCTGTGAATTACTAGACAGAGAAGAGTGCTGCAATGATGGAGGGAGTATCAGGAGAAAGTGAACTGAAAAAAGGAATGAGAAGGAGATGAAGTAACTGCTACAGGAAACAGGAAACAGGAAACAGGAAACAGGAAGACTGGAGACCCAGGTGCTGGTAGTTTTGATGAACTAAGCAGAGCCACAGGAAGGGAGAGGAAGCACAATGGAGTAATATGGTAGAGAGAGTGTTATGAGGAAGAGACTGAAGGGTTGGAAACAGAAGCAACAGTTTGTGAAGGGAAAATATCAAACATATTCTTGGCTGGTGGAGTAGCCAGTTTTAAGGGTTTACCTCTGAAACAGGGTTGTTTGTTACAAGAACCAAGGTATGCAGGTACAGCAAGGCATGGAAGATGGGAAAAAATTGAGAGGGGACAACACTTGCATTTTCTCAACAGCCACAGAGAAGATAAAAAGTGTAGTAAGAATAAAAAGTTAAATGCTGGCAGTATGAACAAGTATGATGGTATGGATAATATTATTTTGCCACTAGGGTTTAACATTGAAGAAACAAAATTAATTTAAGAGCTGAAAATTTTTGTGAAGTGACATTTGAAAGCTTTAACTTGCTTGAAAATGTATGAATGAGACTGCAAAAAGAAATATAGTGTACGACTTCTACTAAAAATGAAAACGTATAATTTAGGACTTCAGATATGTATGAGCATCAGTTAAAACCGCTTTCTTTTACTATATGGTAAAGTAGATAAGGTGAACAAATATGTGATAAAAGAAATGTATGGACTAGGGTTAGGAAGTGTGTGCAACAAAGGATGGAAAGAGTAATAAAAAAATTAGATGAAATATAAAGAATTTTTACAGAATTATGAGAAGGAAGTACAACAAGGAAATGAAAAAATAAGGGAGATAGGAAAAATAGATATATGAAAAAATGAGAAAAAGTAAAAAGTATGCTGTCACTCGTCCCTCTCTAACATAGATGACAAGCAGGCGAGTTATTTTATTTACGTGCTTTAATACATACAAACACATCAGGATGAATAGCAGTATCATAAAATATAAACAAGCTGGTTAACAGACAAACCTTACATACATACATACATGCTTACATCTCAACAGCTTACTACAAAATGGCAGTCAGGCTTGCACGTGCTCTGTATTTATACACTTGTACAGGCCCTTGGATAGCTTCTTAAAGGTACATACACACACATTGATCTATATCCTCCCTCTTAAAAAGATTGCCCTTAGCAGAAAATAACATTGGCGTTAGACATACATTATTATAGACATTAGAAACAAACACAATGTTCATGTCCAATTTGCTGAGTATCTGTTACATGGTCTGGAGATACAACTGGATCTGATAACATAATGATCTGGACTGGATTATTAGCAACATGGGCAGTCTGCAGTGAGCAATGCATATCAGGAACATCTGGATTCATCACAGGAATGGGAATATTCTATTTTCTGTGGTATAGGGTCAAACACAGGCATCAAATGTTTCTGTTTCTACCTAAACTCTGCTCCTTGTGATCCCACAATGTATGATCTTAGCTCTGGGCAAATATTCTTCATGGCATCAATCTGATCATAACCTTTGGATGTTTGCATCCTTACCACTTCTCCTTCTCGTAATTGATTGGGCAGTTTGCTTGTCTTATTGTAGTAGGACTTCTGCGTTAAACGCTTCTTCAACAGATTGGTTTTCACTGACCTGTTGTTCTTGACACATGGTACCAACAAATGACTACTGATTGGTAATGTGGTTCTGGTTGTCTCGACAGAAATCTCTAGGTGGGTGAACCAAGATGTTTATCTCAATGAATGTTCTGAGATTGAAGAGATTCAGGAAAACATCACTGTTGTCTCATTTTGACTTCTCTAGTAACTGTTTTGCACTTTGAACTGAATGTTATGCCAAACCATTTGACTGCAGATACTCTGGACTACTCATGACATGAGTAAAATCCCATGCCTCTGCAAATTTTTTGAACTGTTGGCTTGTAAACTGTGTGCCATTACCAGAAATAACTTTGTGTGGACTTGACCATGGTAGCCAGGGAATATGGTTTAGATGAAGTGGTTCCTTCTGCTGATATGGCTTAGTACTGTTACACGCAGAACAAGATGAAAAGTGCTCTCTCAATGTCTTGGGATATAGCAGACCAAAAATATTAGTCCTCTCCCCCTTCTTTTGGAAAAGTCAGTTCCTGGGAGGCCACAATGGAAGATAGTAATGTACTCTTGTTGCAAGGACTTTGAAACAATTACTTTTGAACCTTTTATTATGATACCATTGTCCAGCAAAATCCCATCCCTGTATATAAAATAAGGTTGCACGTCCTGAGGTAAACTGGATTGCTTTGACAGCCATCCTTGTTTGATAAAGTGGTTCAGCCTCTGTAAAACTGTATCTGTGGCTGTATGATCTCTCAGCTTATCAAGACATGTGGAAGAAAAATGTCTCACTTCCGTGGCTTCAAAATGAAGGTTCTCATTCTCATGCTATTCGGTGGTGTTTCTGAGTGATCTGGATAATGTAATAGCAAGATAAAGAAGTTTGCCTTTCTTGTATCAAAAGTAAAATTATACTTTTGCAATCTCAGCATCATGCATTGCAGTCTGGCTGGAGTGGAATACATAGGTTTTCTCAGGATAGTGACTAGCGGTTGGTGGTCTGTTTCACTCTGGACAGGTCTACCATAAACATAATCATGAAACTTTGAACATGCAAACACTATTGCCAAAAGCTCTTTCTCACTCTGAGTATACTGCATTTCAGTTTGGATAAGACTTCTCAATGCATAAAGCAACAGGTTGACCCTCTTGTAGAATGACTGCACCTAGATGGAATTTTGAAGCATCACATGAAAGAGTGACTGGTTTGTCAACATCATAATATGTAAGAGTTGGTGGGCTAGCAATTCTCTGTTTCAGGACATCAAATGCTCTTTGGTGTTCTTCTAACCAAGGCCAGCATACATCTTTACATGTGAGCTCTCTAATCGGTGCTGAAATTATCTCAAGTCTGGAATGAACATGCCTAGGTAGTTAATCATGCCAAGAAAACATTGCAGGACTTGAACAAAGCCTGGTGGGCTAGCAATTCTCTGTTTCAGGACATCAAATGCTCTTTGGTGTTCTTCTAACCAAGGCCAGCATACATCTTTACATGTGAGCTCTCTAATCGGTGCTGAAATTATCTCAAGTCTGGAATGAACATGCCTAGGTAGTTAATCATGCCAAGAAAACATTGCAGGACTTGAACAAAGCCTGGAGCTGGCACCTCAAGAATGGCTGTTTGCTTAGGGGTCTATATTACGATTGCAAAAAAAAAAACTGTTCAGCGAACATCCCTTCACTAAACTCTACCCAGCGAAATCTAACTCTATTGAATGTCCATTCCAGTGAATTTTTTTCCTAGGAGAAAAATGTTTGACCGACCACAAACCTAACAAAATTTAAAACCTTCCAAAGTGAGGGGCTGTGCCTCCCACACCCCCTTAACTAAATATACCAACTCTCTAAGATCGCACTACAGTGGGGAAGAGGGCAAACTCCGGATGATGGCTAAGCATTTTTCCCCTAGGAAAAAATTCGCTGGAATGGCCATTTGAAGGAGTTAGATTTCACTGTGTAGAGTTTGGCAAAAGGACATTTGCTGAGCAGGTTTTTATGGTCATAATATAGACCCTTTGCTTAGAAGGGTCTGGTCATAGGCCTAAACTGGTAAATAATAAGTAACCTCTTGTAGCCTGAATTTGCATTTTCATGGATTGAGCTTAAGGTTCACTTGACATGCTCTTTACAGAACTTTTCTGAGGTTTCTGTCATGCTCAGCATCACCGCTGCCTCCTATTAATATGTCATCTATTATAAAAGCACAAGGATACCCAGAAAAAACATTGTTCCATTGCACATTGAAAGGCTTCACTTGCAGAATTTATCCGAAATGGCATTCTGAAAAATTTGTACTTTCCATATTCAAAGTTAAATTACTGTCACAAAGCAAAATCTTTCTTACAGCATCATCTTTAATACCACACAATAGTCTGTCTTTTATCAACTCATTCCTTAAATCACCAAATCTGCACATTTTTACCTTATTTCTCAAGTCAGATATATAAGCTGCAAAAGTTCCACCAGGCTTTTGATTGTTTGTATAAGATAAGTGTCTTTCCATTGTAACATTTGTCTGGAAGTTACACATTTCTGTAAATTTATGTTTTAAGCACTCAGGGTCCCCCTTGACTCAGCCAGCATAACATGGCAATCCCCCCCCTCTGTTACAAAGACAGTATGTGCATACACAAATGAATTTTCCCTTTCAAGGGCTTCTGACCCAGCTAAATTAAGCAGAATAAATTCCTTTGTTTGGTCATCCTTAACAGAAAATGCAGCCTGTGTGAAAATGTCACACTCTTGCTCAAACACTCTCCAGGTCTCTGCAATATTATTGTCAAACACAAGTGCACTGGGGTTTTGAAATCCATCTGCCTTGCCCAAAAAGTATGCACAAACACACTGAAAATATGGCCCTTGTAATTATATTTGAACAAACTGTTCTGTGATCTTGTAATAACATTCAAATGCACAATGAACACTTTGAAATACTGCACTTTGTGAAATATGCTCTGGAATGGCTGTATTTTGAGAAATAACTTTACTGTAACACAACACAAACATGTGAACAGTTTATACACTTTTGATAACTTGGATATATTTAATCAATACAAAAATACATGCTTAGTGAAAAATGTGGTTGTTTCCTCTTATTTTATTCATTTTTTTCTATTCGGACTTTATTTCAAACATTTTCCATAGTAATTTGAATATTTTTTTATCAATATCAAACATATCAGTTTATTCAGATATCATTTATTGTGTTCTGTATGCCTTGTTTATTTTGCGAATAAGAAATTATTTAAGCAGGTTGAGCAGAAAATTTGTTTCTGACCTGTTTTGTGAATTATACATGCAGTAGGGATGATCCACTGCTGTATATTCTTCCAGTACCAACCAGGTGCCTCTTGAACTTAAAATTGAAGAAACTGACAATGAGTTGTTTTGGCCATGCTTCCTTCTAACACCCATACCCTTTAGATATGCCTTTTCTGACACCATGTCCTTTAGACATGCCACTTCTGACACCATGTCGCTCATCCCTCTCTAACATAGATGACAAGCAGGTGGGGTATTTTGTTTACATGTTTTAATACATACAAACACATCAGGATGGATAGCAGTATCATAAAATATAAACAAACTGATTAACAGATAGATGTTACATGCATACATGCTTACATCTCAACAGCTTACTACAAAATGACCGTCAGGCTCGCACGTGCTCTGTATTTATACACTTGTGGAAGCCCTTAGATAGCTTCTTAAAGGTACATACGAACATATTGATCTACAGATGCTATAAAGGCAACGTTTTTTTTTAAAGGGAAAGAAGCAGGAGGAAAAAAGTAAAAATGAGAAAAGGAAGGATGGTTGCTATCTTAGATGGAAAAGGAGGCATAAAATGCAAACAAGAATATATTATGGAGGTGGAAGAGACTTTTATAGAGAAAATGTATGGAAAAAACCCCCAAAATGGATAGGTCAGAAAAAATTGAAGAAATTGAGAAGGTAAGAAAGAATCAGCACCAGCATAAGATGGAATAAACTATGAATATTACTAGGAAATTAATAAAGATGAATGATGATTTTTTTTAAATATTAAATGAATCGATGAAGGAAGGTATAGTGGAAGAAGCTATATATGGAAGAGTGATAATATTTATATGGAAAACTGATGAAAGAAAATAAAAATTGGAGGCCTATAAGACTAGGAAATGTTGTTGTCTTTCGGCTTTTCCCGGTTAGGAGTTGCCACAGTGGAACTTTGGTCCGCTAATGATTGGCAGTAGATTTTCACGAACGCCGAAGTGCCAGCTCGACGTTCAACCTTCAGCACTAGGGAATACTGGGTATAAAATATGTATCAAAATACTACAGAAAAAAGTGGAGAAAGGATTGAATTGAGGTAGATGGAGAAGATATTTATGATTCAGAAGGAAGAAAATTGAAAGAAATATAAATTTAGTAAAAGAAGTAGCAGAGATGATACTGAAAAAAATTAAGTAGCAAGACTGATAGCATGTGACAGAGCCAAAACTTTTGACAAAGTGAGGCATAAAGTAAGCCATGAAGCAATGTGGCAGATTTTAGAGCCATATGGCATAGGAGAAAAAATATTTATGTAGTAAAAGATGCTGTGAAAGTTACAACTTATGATAAATGGATGAATGGGAGGAAAATAAGTATTAAGAAAGGAATAAAATAGATATTCAGTAGGTATGTGCTTGTTTGTTTTAAGGAATAATTTATGTAAAAAATGAGGGAGGCGATATGGAAGATGGAAGGGAAAAAAAGTTATGTCTTACCTTAACGTTGTTGATCTTCTTCCAGTCATCACTGATGGGTTCGGTTCCAAGCCCTCAGAACCAAGTCGGCCTATTACCAAGCTCGCATAAACTTTCGCAAAAACTCTCGAGCTAAGCTGCTAACCACAATGCCCTTCTCCCAGTTACCTCAGATCGAGTTTGCATGCAACATATAGAAGAAATAGAAAGACAGAGGCCATCTCTGCGCAGAAACCCTGAAACACCACAAGGACCCAGATGATCCACCAGAAGCCTTTGGTGGGGGACAGTGGGAGGGTGTGATGACTGGAAGAAGATCAATAACTCAGATGGAACGTTATGGTAAGACATAAATTCTTTATCTGAAATTGTTAATCTTCTTCCTATTCGTCACTCATGGGACAGAATCCCAAGCTACTTGGAGAACCTGGGTGGCCCTTATGGAAGAACATTCCTGAGAACCATTGAGCCGAAGGCCACTCTTCTCCTGGAGACCAGATCCAATTTGTAATGCTTGATGAAGGTATGGAGTTTAGCCAAAATGGCTGCTGCATAAATGTCATCCATGGAAGCCCTGGAATGGAAGGCAACCAAAGTTGTAATGGCCCTAGTTGAATGAGCTTTGATTTGATCAGGTTTGGATTCATTCATAAGGGAATATGCAAAAGTAATGCAATGTCTTAGCCATTTTAATAAAGTAACTTTTGATACAACACATCCCAGTCTAGGACCAGAAAAGGAAATGAAAAGTTTGTCTGACTTGCGAAAAGGCTTAGTCCTGTCTAGATAGAAACTTAGTTGTCTATGTACATCCAATGAATGAAGGCAGTATTCCCCTTTATTTGAGTAGTTTGGGAAAAATACAGGGAGCTCAATGGACTGGTTAATAGAGAAGTCGGAAACCACTTTGTGGAGAAAAGATGGGTTAGTACGAAGGGATACTCTGTCCTTATGGAAGATTAGATACAGGCTCTTGATGCATAAGGCTTGTAACTCAGATATCCATCTGGCTGATGTGATCATCGCCAAAATGTAAGACTTCCATGACAGGAATTTTAGATCACATGTCAAGGCAGGCTCAAAGGGAGGTAGAGCGAGACACTGGGGAACCTGGGAGAGATTCCATGTCTCTGCAGGCTGCATGATAGGAGGTCTGCTATGGAAAGCTCCCTTGAGAAAGTTCTTGCAGAGTCGACTGGAGATAAGAGGGACTCCATCTGAACCGTTAAGGAAATTGGAAATAGCTGCTAAATGGACTTGAATAGTAGAGGCTGACGCCCCATTGTTATACAACTCAGAGAGATATTGAAGAATGGTGGCTGTAGGAGTTGAAAAGGGGTTTAGCATCTGATTATTCAACCAGATAGTGAATCTTTTCCACTTATCTTTGTAGAGTTTCCTGGTGGATGGTTTGTGGGAGGCCAGAATAATATTCCGGATAGAAGAGGAGAGAGTTTCCTGCCTGGTGACTAATGGAAGTGAAGAAACCAAGCTGTCAGCTTGACCGTGGATAGATTTGGGGGAGTCAGCCCTTGTGGGTGAGATATTAGGTCCTGATGAGTGTCCAGGATCCAAGGAGTTTGCAACAGGTGAGGTCAGAGGAAGGGAAACCACACTTGACGAAGCCAGATAGGGGCAATGAGGATCACCTTGCTTCTCAACTGAATAGCTTTCCTTAGAAATAAAGGAATCAGAGGTATCAGAGGATAAGCATAGAGGAGACCCGTGGGCCAATCATGAGTCAAAGCGTCTCTCGGTGACTCCCTGTGTTGGGGAAAGAGGGCAAAATAGCTGTTGCATTTTTTGTTTGAGGGGGAGGTGAAAGGCTGGCCCCAATGGCTGAAGATTTCTGCCAGCACAATCAGGTTGAGAGACCACTCTTGAGGATGGAGGATGCATCTGCTTAGTCTGTCTGCAGTCACGTTGGAGCTCCCCAGGATATGCGTTGCGATTAAAAAGTGGTTGGAAGCTATCACCCAATGCCAGATTCTCATTGCCCCGTGACATGGGAGTAGGATCTGGTCCCTCCCTGTTTATTTATGTACCAGATGACTGATATATTGTCTGACTGGATAGCAATTGTTTCTGATGGAAGGCGCGGATGAAGTTCCTGCAGTGCTAACAGCACCACTCTTAACTCCAGAGCATTGATATGCAAGTTGACCTCTAGGTTGGACCACGTGCCTTGGACAGTCTTTCCCTGGAAGTGGCCCCCCACCCTATCAGGGAAGTGTCCGTGGTCATTTTGGCATTGGGTTGGGGAGTTTGGAAGGAGCAACACCAAAGATTTTCATCTGTTTTCATCCACCAGAGGAGATCTTGCTTGCAGGAGTTTGTGATGAGGATCTGTGCATTCAGGGGGTGGAGATTGGATATCCACTGAGACAATAGGAGCCATTGTTGTATTCTCATATGCAATCTTGCTAGGGGGACAATTGGAATGGCTGCCACTATAGACCCCAGAGCCTGAAGTACTTCCCTTGCAGACACCTTCCCTCGACAGAGTATCAGTTGTACTTGTAACCATAATCTCAGAAGTCTGTGAGGAGGAAGAGAGACTTGGCTGGTTTGAGTGTTGAATATCGCTCCTATAAATTCCAATTGTTGGGTGGGATGAAGGTTGGATTTTTTCCAGTGAATTATGATGCCTAGGAACTCTGCCAGTGCTAGGGTGTAGCGGAGGGCTCTGACCAGTAGGTGCTTGGTGGGGGCGGAGAGGAGACAATCGTCTAGATACAGAAATACCTGGAATCCCTGAAGTCTCAGATGAGCTGTCACCACTGCTAGGCATTTCGTGAACACTCTGGAGGCTGTCGAGAGACCGAATGGCAGGGCTCTGAATTGGTAATGATTGGCTCCTAGCCAGAAGCGAAGAAGACTCCTGGAGCATTTGTCCATTTTAATGTGGTAATACGCATCCTGGAGGTTTATCGAGCACATCACACACCCTCCCAAAGAAATGGGAGAATGGATTGAATCATGACCATGCGGAACTTGGCCTGAACTACTGATTTGTTTAGCTGGCTGAGATCCAAAATGGGCCTCCCGTCCCCGATCCTTTTTGGCACCAAAAAGAATCTTGAGTAAAAACCGGATCCGCACTGGTCTGGGGGGACTTGTTGGATGACTCATTTTTAACACAGTTTTCTTATTTCTGAAGCTGCCTCTTCCGTTTGACTGGGTGGAACATTGGGAAGGGATTTTGGAGGTCTTGGGTAAGAGATTAGGGGAATGTAATTACCTCTGGAAATTATTCTCTGCACCCACTGATCATTCGTAATAGAGTGCCAGGCAGCTTGATGCAGAGAGAAACAAGCCCTGACTGCTTCCAGAGGAAAGCAATTGGGCAGCGCTTCAGGAGTGCTGGTAAGGTTGTCCGGAGAAAGAATCCCTGGAGCCCTGATTTCGGGGACCCCCTCTGCCTCAAAAGAGGTGACTTCCATTATTGGAAACCCCCTCTGCCTCCGGGGGAGTCCTCGCCACGTGCACTATGGAAAGGGCCTTGAGATTTTTTGTGCCACATCTTTTCACTCCTCTGATTCCTGGAGAAAGAGTGCTGAGGCTTGGAAAAATGTAGGCCAATGACAGATAAGGTTTTTCCATCCTGCTCACACCTGGCTAATGTGCCCTTTACTTTAGAACTGAACAAAATGGATGGTTCAATAGGGGCGTTTAAAAAGGAAGACCTGAAGGAGTCAGTGAGGTCACAAACGCACATCCAGGCATGAAGTCTCATAACTATGCCTGCACTCGAACCTCTAGCCACTCCTTCAGTTGTGTGGGACAGCAACATCATGGATGAGTTGGAGATTGACTCTAGGGTAGCAAGTTGGGAAGCAACTTTATCATGTGCCCCATCTGAAACTTGACCCGCGAGGGTCCAGAGAGTTCAGATATGAGATCTCTTTGGAGCCTCGTAAAATGTGCCAAGTAATTCAGAGACCTAACAGCAAAGGTCGCTGAAGCAAAAACTCACTTCCCTAACCTGTCCACCACCCCGGGACTCTCTGTTGGGCGGGTGGACAGCAGGACTATCCTCCGCAAGGTCACTGGTAAGCCTTTCTACCAATGGGGCTGTTCCTCTGGAGGGGAGAGTATCTTGTCTGGTCTCCAGGAATGGCCTCAACGGTATCAGGGTTCTTCCATGCCCGCTGCACAATGAGCTTGACTAGGTCATCAGCAAGGGGGGGTCACCCAAAAAGTAGAGGGCCGAGAGCGGAAGGCCTGCAGGAATACGGATTCCTCTGAGGAAGGGTTGGAGGGCTTCCAGTTGCCCCTCTGCCTCAAAATTTCCAGGATGTCTCCAAAGAAGACATCAGGAGGAGACCGTGGGGACCCCTCCCCATCACCATAATCCATATCTTCAGTGAGGGACTCCTCCGCGAAATCCATGTGTTTCCTCTTACACTTTCGTTTCCGAGGAGGATCTTCAATGGGAACATCTGAATTGGACTCAGAAAGGAGGTTACCTTGTACAGGAGTTTCCTGAGGCTTATGCTCTCTGTGTCCTGGGGGGTGGCCTGTGATAGCTGCAGCTCAGAAGAAGCGGGGAGGGGGAAGGTCCGACGTAGGAGGAGCACTTCCCGAAGCAAGCACCTTCTCCATCATCAGGAAGGCAGGCCTGCCCGAAGAGGAATGGGAGCCCGGAACCGAGGAAGACAATCTCGGAACTGGGGTCACACCACGCTCCGCGCGGCCCACTCCCGAGGACGGAGCCTCAAGCAAAACCAGGGCAGCAGTCACCCCTGGAGCCCGAGACAGAGTAGATGAAAGCATGAGATTGAGGAAGGGATGGTTTTGAAGGAACCGAAACCCAAAGGGACCTCAGAGTCTCAGAGAAGGTCACTGTCAGCGCCGAGGAGAGGATTCCTCCCGCAGATGTCAGAGCTATAGACTCAGAACTGAAGTGTCCAAGGGAGGAGAAAAAGTGGGAGTCGCAGGGGCAATGGACCCAAAGTCCGGAGTGGGGTGGGTTCGAGGAAAATTTGTAATCCCGTCTGTCAGCAGCTGATCAAACAGGCACACCACATTCAATTCAGATAGGCTCCTGGTGGACCTAACCGATACTCCTGAGAGGGAGTCTGGTCAGTTAAAAAGGGGATAAAGACTTGTCCAGCAAAAGGATCCAAGGATGGGGAATACCGGGTCCAAGTTAAAGTAAAAGTCAGCACAGAGGATTCCAGTTTCAAGACAGGCAAAAGGGGAACTATCGGTGCAAGAAAAGGGTTCAGAGCCGAAGTGATAGCTGGGGTGGAGGTCATTACTGGCCCCGATGGAGTTGTCGGTACTGATCTTGGAACGGAGATAGGGGATGACAGTGCCGAGCTAATGGCAGGCAATAAGTTAGGGTCCGAAACAACAGTTGGAACTGTAGCAGTAGTTGTGCTGAGGGTGGCGCCAATGAGCAAGTCATTACAATATCACAAGTCACCAGTGGACCAGAGCTCAGAACCGAGGTTATCGGAACCGAGAAGGTGATCTTGTGCCCTGTGGAAGTTTTAAGGGCCTTGTGCTTATGAGGCTTGCCCTTCTCACCAGTCATTGAAGAAGGGTCTGAATGAGGAAGTTATTTGTGCATAAATGGAGGGTTTGAGACCTCCGATGCAGAAATAGCCTCAGAAAATGGAGAAGGAAGCAGGCCTTTCAGAATAAGTTAATTCTTTCTTTCATTCAGTGTACGCTGACTGAAACTAACACAAATTTGACAGAGAGGTTTTACAGATAGGTGTGGAACCCCCAGACAATAAACACATTCTTCATGTAGATCAATGTTGGGGAGTTTACCATTGCAGGAAGAGCAATGCTTAAACCCCAAAGTCCCTTTCTTTTCAGACATACCAAAAAAGTGAGTAACTACACCAAAAAAGAGGTATTGAGGAGGAAAGAAAAGAGAAGAAAATACCAACAATGGTATTAAGAATACCACAAGGGTAAGGAAGGGCATTTACCAACAATAGTAAGAAAGAGAATACCCATGGGTAGAGCTAGTTAAGAAAACCAGAAATATAGGGGTTTTGAGAGAAAAACTTACAAAATACTGCAAAAATTGAAAAAATACAATACTTAGCTGGAAAGCTTGGTGAAACATTGCTATATGGCTGCATGGCAAATGAGATCTGAGGTAACTGGGAGAAGGGCATTGTGGGTAGCAGCTTAACTCAAGAGTTTTTGGTGTATGCGAAGACTCGGTTCCGAGGGCTCAGAACCGAACCCATCAGTGATGAATAGGAAGAAGATTAACAACTTCAGATTGTTATATTACCAATACATATGACATATGCAGATGATTTGGTGCTTCCCTATACATGCTTAAGATGAAATTGCTCAAGCATCAGTAGCCAACAGTAGAAAAAATGATGAACATCATAAGGATGACTGCTTTTTCTCATACAAAATAATTTGTCAGTGAGATTTCTAATTGTGCACCAGCAATGGTGTACTCTCTAGGGAGTTTCAACCCTGTTTGAGTTGGTGTGACAGTAGAGTTGATACATGTATATATATGTTGGGGGGGTGGCGCTTGCCCTCCCATATTAGGGGTGCAAGAGAGCTTGTACCATAAAAATGTAAATAAAGATTTTGTGAGTAAGAAAGTGTAATAACTCACTGGAGAGAGAGGTGCATGAACAAATAAAAATGTTGTTAGCTTGGTGGAAATGTTTTTATTTAACATTTCAGAAAAAAAAACATATGTTGAATACTTATGTATTAGGAAAACTAGTACAGATGGACTGAATATTTATGTTTATTACTTAAATGACAAAAACAGTTATTAGAGATTTTATTTACCTACATTTGGGGCTCAAGGCTGAACCTGATTAGAAGAGGGCTAATTTAAGAAGAGAGTAGTTTGAACTTGAAAAAGCCAGTAAAGCCAGTGGTACATTTAATGTCTAAGCATTTATTTTGTGTTATGAGAAAGGAACAGAAAGATAAAGAAGCATGATAGGCAAGATTATAAATGAAAAATGAAAAATATAAAAATGTATGTGAAAAAAAATGGGGAAAGGAAAAGAAAAAAAGGACAGAATTGAAGAAAAAGAACATGAGAATAAAGGGAAATTATGGAAGTTAAAAGCAAACGAGGATGACAGGAAAAGAAAAGAATGTAATAATATGATTTTAGATTTTTTTGTTTTACCCATGGAAGGAATTAAAAGAAGGTAAAAAATGGCAATAAAAACAGAAAGAAACAATTTTTAAAAAATTATAAAGAAGAATTATTTTTGTGTAGAATTTTATTAGTTAAGTTACTTATAAAAGGGAATATGAAATGCAAGCTGATGGGGAAAGATATATTGAATATTGCAAAGAAGAAATAAAACGTTTTTTTTTTTTTTGGATTGCAAAAAGAATACAGAATTATAGGAAAATTTTAAAAATGAATATATGGGAAGAATTTTGATGTACAACTATGAATATGATATCAGCACAGTGGTGCAGTGGTAGCATTGTCCAGTTCGATTCTTGGCTGGGGTGCCTTCTGTGTGGAGTCTGTATGTCCTCCCTGCATTCGTGTGGGTTTCCTCTGGGTGCTCCGATTTTCTCCCACATTACAAAGACATGCATCTGGAGCAGTTCTCCCTGGGCCTCCACTGAAAATTGGCTTTGTTCCAAGTCAGACTTTCCCAGTAACAAATGATAAATGTCTGACATAAAAGGGTATTCATGTATGGTGCCATGTCAAACCCAGATTTGATGAATATGCTTCACCTCAAAAAATCTAGATCCGTCAGAGCCACAAGGGACATGCTGGAGGGATAGATTCATCACCCAAAGACTCCCTATGCTGTGGAATAAAATCTGGCCTTGTTCAAGAGAAATCTTGACCAATGGATGGATACCCCAGGGATTACCTCAGTGTCACTGCTCAACAGAGGCACAGCAAAATAATGGGTATAGTTCCCCATACTAAAGGGGTGGCGTAAGCCACAAAACTATGGGCTAGGCTTGTAAATGCCCTCGGGCAGATAGCCTAGTATGAACCTATGAACCTATGAACCTATGATATTATATGGCAAGTATGATAAGGTAAAGAAATGTGGTATTGATAAATGGGATAAAGTACTGCTTGTGACAATATGAGTGCAGCAAAAAAAAGATGTCAAAATTTGTTATATAACAAGAAGACGGAAGAGGGTGATATATTTGCTGAAATAATAAGATGGCTGTAGTAGAAAGGGTGGGATAAAGTGTAAAGAAAAAAGCAAAAAGGATGAAAGAAATATAATTGTTTAGTCCAGTTTTTGTGTTGATAATCTGTCAATAATTTTAAGTATGAATGTAAAAAAATAAGTGTGTAAATAATTGATTTTAAAGTTTTTGTATTGTATAAAATGAATGTAAATGTTAATTAAAGCACCCCTACTCTATTCAGTAAGTGTCATGGGATCTTTTACATTCACCCAAGTTAATAATAGCTCAGGCAGATTAGACCTGGGTTTAACATCTCACCTGCAGGATGGCACACTCAGGCTTGTGGCATGCTGCACTGCAGTGTCATTACTGAAAATTTAATCCAGCTATTTGACCTGAGAATAGAAGTCACTGCCTACTGCACCAAAGGTGAGTTTGCTACCTGTTGAGACACTGAGACTGCTTTTCAGTCCACTTGTTTGGCATCACAGGGAAACACAATCTTGATTGAGATGCCTGTTACTCAGAGGATTGATACACACACACACACACACACACACACACACACACACACACACACACACACACACGCGCACATGCACGCACACCTCTTAGCAATTTCAGTATCACCTATTCATTTACTGGCATGTCTTTGAAATGAGGGAAGAAAACTGGGGCCCCAGCTGAAACTTGCAAGGACACAAGGAAGACACCAAAATGAGATACAGAAGGCACCCCAGCCAGGTACCAAACTGGAGACAGTGTTGTGAGGCAGCAAAACTAACCACTACAGTAAAACAAAGCACTGTTAATAAATGGATAGAAAATGTAAATGCCTTTTTTGTATAGATATTATTATATGCATCTGTATGGGATGTGTAAACAAAAGGAATACCAGTCAGCAAGTTAGAAAATAACACCAGTTTCTGAATTGTATAACTGCTTGCATAATGTAATGTGGAATAAATTTCAGTATATCCTGCAGGCAGCACTGAGATCTAGTAGTTAAGATGTCTGAAATTGGAACTTTACTAGTAGTTGGCATAGGGAATAACTTCTGTGAGATGCAGCTTCTGTGGTACAGGGTTTGATTCCTGTAGCTCTCATTCGCCTACTGTGTGACCTTGAGCATTGCTCTCGGGTCACTCTTGAAAAGGGGCTGTGTGTCCAGTTGTTTTACCTGGTTAACAAATGAATAATAATAATAATTATTATTATTATTATTATGTGTCACCTTGAGGGAGATTCTATATAAAATCCCTTCAGTCTGGCCAATTTAGAATATATTGCAAAGTATATATTTCTAAATTTTATATTTTGGACATAATTTCAAGTTAAGAATTCTAAAGTTGTACAAAATAAAAGAAAATCAGTAGGCAAATTATAAGTCATATTTAATTCTAAGCTATTTGTCTTCACATTTTATTAAACCAGCTTTGCTATATATTAAAAACAGCTGTGTTTCAGTACTATTTGGCACACATTTGTATAAACATTCTTAATGTTGTTCTTGCCATATAAACCTCTGCACCCACATAATAGCCAAGCAGTTTGAGTATGTTTGATAATAAGCCGTGTTTCACTGCAGTATAGTCTTTGCTTCACCAATAAAGCACAGAGAGATTAGACTTACAAGAAGCTATATGTGTGTGTTTAAGGATAAGTTGCCAATGCAAATAACAATGAAGTATGAACACATTTTTGAGATTTCTTCAGTTAGCTCTTAATCAAGCCTAGCATGGTACATAAGTGTCTTTTAACATGTTCCAGGCATTTGTCCTAATATATTTGACAGTCAAATTAATCTTCTCATTTATGATTGATTAACGTGGCTTTTAAAATGTTGCCTATTTAATTTATTCTTTGGGGTTTTAACTTAATTTTATGTGAGAAGAAAACTCCTGAATAATTTCCAGTCTTCCTATTGTTGACAGAGTCTGAATATTAATGTGCATAGGAAAGAAGCAAACATTTACAGCAGTGTTGACTTGTATTACAGTGGTTCATAATTCATCAGTCAGTGTATTTTAAATTTACCAGAACAAAGTCAATGTGAAGGCATATTTCTGTTTAAGATACTGCAATGACAGAATACATCCTGTGCTGAAAGAGATTTACCTCACTGAACAGGCATGAAAAGTGCATGTTTGAAAATCTTTATAAGGTCTGTAGTTGTAAATTCCATGAGTTGTTCTACAACTTTGATTCCAGTAATCCTTGTTTTGTTTTTGTTTTTTTTTTTTTTGTAAAATACAAGAATCTTAAAATTTATGAAACTTAATCTGGTATACTTTATTTTCTTAAAAAAATCAGAAGGTTTTTCTTCCACTGTGTGAATAATTATTTTAGAGACATTAATTAAGTACCTTTTACTATAACATCACAGCATAATACAAATTGTGTCACTGTTTATTTCATAATATATTTTCTGGACAATCATAAAGTACATTTGGGCATTAGCCATCTTATAAGATTTTGTAAATGAAAAAAAAGAATGAAAGAAAGATTCTTGTTTAAAATATTTTAGTAAACTGTTAAAAGAAGTATATTCCTTCAATTAAAGTATATTAATTTATATTTTCATTGAGGTAGACAACTGATACAAATGGGCCATTTTCAGGTCATCCGAGGATATACAATTCATAAAAAAAGACAACTATACTATACAATCTCTGTCATATCATCCCTGTGAGTGGAAGGATAAAGCTTGGACTATGACACAGATAACCTGTGTTATGCTATTGTACTAACATCTCAGGCACTGCAGGAGCTTGACAGTGGAGGTGGACATATATGATTGATACCTTCTTGCCCAGACAGAAAGGAAGGATGTGGACTTGTTCTCTGCATTGATGACACCTGCCAGAAAGGTAGGTAATCACCCACTGCAGTGAGTCTAGCAAAACCACGCTGCAAGTCATGCACCACTAAACCATGAGGAAGGCACATTTGGTAGTATGCATGTGCAGTCTGAGAAGTAGCATGTAGGAGCTTGCAGTGGGTATATAACATATAGTCAAAGTTACGTAACTTCGAACACCTAATGGTCGAACCATTATGTTCGAAGTTACATAACTTCGTCTACCTAAAAAAAAAAAAAAAAAAAAAACACAACGGGCAACAAAATAAACTGTTGTAAGCAGGGAGACAAGCCCCCCTGCACCCCCACACCCTCGCTACCTAAGTATACCAACTCCAAGATCGCACCATATTGAAGTGAATGGAAACCTCTGCCTATGGAGTTTTATTCACAAGCTCAAACTTTTACAAATTCGGACATATGGTCTCGACCATATGTGATTCGAACTTGTAAAAGTTCGATGATGTGATAGGAACCCCGTGGGAAAGTGGTGGTCATGAAATTTCTAAATAAGAAAAGCATGTACACTTTGTTTCCATATAGATAAACTTTAAAAACATTAATCTGAATTCATTGTAGGACCTACATACTTTTATGGGGTGGAAGGCAATGATTTATAGATATTTTGTTCTTGGTGTTTGAAGTGTAGGTGCTGATGGGAGATGTGACCTAAGACAATAGCTTGCAGATCTGTCTGTTTGCTGGCTGGCTAGAAAATGGTTAAGCATGATTTTATGAGACTGAATATGAAGGTGCTTAAAGACAGCAGAGAACTTCATTTTATAAGTAGTAATTTTACCTTGGTTAATTTAAGACAACAATGTTGCCGTTGGGGGTATAGGGCAATAAATCTGCATGTACTGTTGCTAACTATCTGTATCTTAGACAGATTTTTCTTAGCAATAGCAATAATAAGAAAATGGATACAAGAACCCCTTCCAGTTGTATTTCTAGTTTCAGGTGAGAGAAAGTGTAAAATTGTTGTACACCTAAAGAACGTCATATTTCTTAATGTAGAGTGGAAGTTTGTCCCAAAGAAGGAGGTTGCATAAAAAAATCTGTCTTTGCGCTTTATTTTTTTTATTTGCTGAAGCAAGTTTAGATCTCTGGTTGTAGTGCTATTGTGACTGCTTGATTTGTTGAGATATAAGAAGATTTGAACTACCTGATTGTTGATGTTCCAAAAGGCAAAACACAAATTGCCACTAAGAAGTCTTTAAGACAGTGAATAAAGTGACAGTGCTTCCAGGCTCTCCTGGCCATATACTATGAATCCATCCATTCTCAACCCCTTTTTCCTATTTTGCACATGGGGTCGGGGTGTCACTTCAACGGTGACAATCAAAAATATCATCTTTACACTGTCGGGTGGCCAGCCTTGTCATGGTAGCTCATCCGTACCAGTCACTCACATCTATAGCCAATTTAGAGCACCCAATCTACCTACTGCATGTTTTTCGAGTGTGGGAGGAAACTGGAGCACCTGGAGGAAACCCACGTAGCTGCAGGGAGGACATGTAGACTCCAAACAGGAGGTACATCAGCCAAGAATTGAACCAAAGAACCTCTTGCTGTGAGGCGACCATGGTAACCACTGCACCAATCTTATCCTTTCATCAAATTTTCACTTAATGATTCACTGTTCACTTTCCAGTTACTAGCACTTCTTCAAAACCCTCATGTTCTACAGCTCCTTTTGAGACTGCAGGATGTTTCACCACTTAGTTTTGATTATATCATTACTCCTGCATGATTTAATTTGAAAATGTAAATTGTTACATCTGTGTATGTACTTTCTTACATTGATAATAACTTTTTCTCCATTCCTGGGCAGTTTTAAAATACAGTTAATTACTACATTTCTTGGCTGTGACCACTAGGACTTGGCCTGAAAGAAATCCAGTAGGGCTAATGTTCTGTTGTGAAAAACACTTTATAAAAAAATCAATCATTTCCCACAAGTTTATTCAGGCTTTCTAACCTTCATGACTGTGAAGTAGCCTTGCCCTGATATCTCCTTAAAAATGCTGGCCTTCCATCAAAAAGAAGAAAAAAAAAAGAAAACAAACACCGTTTTCATTCTCAGTTTCTCCTTACTTTTTTAGGATTCCCTGCACCCCATACAAGTTACCCTATGCCTAATCCCTCCCTTAATCTTTTGCTGACAGTTTTCCTACCAGGCTAAAAACTCTGCTGAAAAACCAGAAACCCACTTCAATGTATACTCCTGAGAGTTGCTTATCCAACTTGTTCAGTGGCATACATTTTGTAAGTAAAGACTGAAGTAATCAAACCTAGAATCACTGAACAAAGTTTGTTAGCTAGCAAGTCCAAGTTTTAACCCTTTGCAATAACCAGCCACCATATTTTCCAGGTGGATAGTTTGCCAAGCTGTCACATTCCCCCATCGCAAACAGTACAAACGAAACTGTAGCTTAAATGTTTATGAATGATTCTCCATGTTCAGTCCCATACAGACTATTTTTTACATTTTTCTGTAACAACTCCATTTGTTATTTAACTCAGTCACCCAATGTATTCTAAAAATATACTGGGACTGATAAGAAATTTGCTTTAAGAGCTTTTATACAATGATGCACTCACCTGTGATAAACAGAGACAAAGGCACAGCAGGAGTTTGCAGCATCTATGCCTCTCAGCTCAGCTCAGATGCAATTCATAGACAGTGGTTGAGCTTATATGCAGACTTCATATGCCAAGTAAATTAATTATGCAGTTGAGGTTATAATATGCAAATATTCAACTAATTATGTAACTATGTTATGTAAATAAGGCAACTTTCCCATTTGTGTATTTCAGCACCATGCACAAATGCTTTATAATTAGGCAAAGCTGCATCTTTTCTATCTTCTTTAAAAATGGGAAAACATTCTTGCTTTAGCTGCTAGCTTGTCTGTTTCCTGATGTGAGCTGCTTGTCTTGGCTGTGCACAGAGGCAAACTCCAGCAGAGATGAATACAAAGAGTTATTTTAACTTTGTTGACCATAGAGTTAAAGTGGACAGGGATATGGTACAGGAGTTTGTACAACCCACAATGGAAAAAGGGGGGAATGTGTGGGCTTCCTATACCTGCAAATACCAAGCTATGTATTTCCCTGACTTCCAAGATGGCTGCACACTGAATAACTGCTTAATTCTAGCTCTTCCAGTGTGAAAACAGAAATGTAGCAGAGAAGCCAGTGATTTTAATTTCTGGGTAAATTTCAGTAACTGGCTAGTAAGTGCACTGCCTAAATGCCAAGAAAGAAGAAATACAGAGGACCTGAAATAAAATAATCTAGAAGAGGTGAGAAAAAAACACTGACTGGGAAATGTACTGCATCTGCTCAGCAAAAAGCAGTGCAAACTCCAGACATGACTTCTAGTAACTTAAAGGAAAGTATAAAACAACTGCACACATACCTGATTAAAATAAACAAAACACTGATGGAGTATATCAATTCAAACAACAAAAGGCTGGAAAAAATGGAAGAAGCTTTACACAGATACTCAGATGACATGTTAAAAGCACAAACATCAGGGCTCTAAATGAAGAAAAGGCTGGCTGAATATAAGACTGCTGAAGAGGAGGGGTTTCAAAACTGATAGAATTAGAGGACAGAGCACATAGGGAAACAATGAGATTTCCTTCTGTACCAGAGAAGCTGTAAGGAAAAGACTGTATTCATTTTCACACAAATAAGCAACTGGACTGCCATTCCTCAACAGGAGATGTTAATTGAAAGGGCACATCATATGTTTGCTCCAAACATGGCTATGAGAAATTAACCAAGACCTATAATAGTAAAGATGAAATCTTACCAGCAGAAGGAGTTGATTCTGACAAAAATGTGGCAGAAGGACAAAGTACTAAAAGTAGGAGACAGCAGACTGTTTATGGAGAATGATTTCTAATTGTATACCAGGCAAAAGTGGAGTAAATTTATTCTATTACCCAGGGAAAGTAGAGAAGCAAGCATGATATTCAAACTGCTGCACCCAGCTGTCTTCCCTGGAGGGACAAAATCATTTTTTGACGAAGTATATGCTAAGGAGGAAATGCAAAAGTTTGTCCAATAAAACGTGAGCTGTGGAAAAGAAGGAGATTCCAATTCTTGTTCATCTGGTAATAAAGACCACACAGAGACTGTGCCAGTGAAAACATTTCCAATGTTTCAATGGAAAATGCTTGAGAATCAAGAGTACATTGTAAATGAAGCAGAGACAGGATTTGAGAGCTGGAGATGAACAGGAATAAAACCAATAATTTAGAAATTGATAAATGTGGGATTACAAAGCAATAATTAGATTTGTGAAACATGACAGAACAAGAAAATCTGGAAATATTGGACTTTGTTAAACTTGTTGGGGACTCTAAAGTATATGCTCTACTTCATCATTAATGTTCAAAAATACTTAGAGGTGAAAAGGAGGGAGAAAGTTAAAAGTAAGTAAAACACATTTTTTTCTTAATGGTACTATTTTTATAGTGCATGATTTTCTTTGCATGGTATAGTTTTCTTGGTTATTTTTAAGTGTAATGGGGATACTAATGTAAACAGGTGCTCCAGATATTTTCTTTCTCCCTTCTGTTTTTCTCCTTGTTCAGCTTTAATAAATATAAACACTGCAATACAAAAATAAAGAGAGAGAGAGAAAATACAAGTCTGGTTAAAAGAGCATGACAATAGAAAAAATAGTGCACATTTTCTCATTCTTGCATAGAGGAATGACTGGATGAAAGCCCTTAAAACTTGTTACTATATCAAGCTAACAGAAAGTAAGTAAATGAAAAAGAATAATGAATATTACAAGGCTTTTTTCTAGCAAATAAATATGTGCTTAGTAGCAATTCTGGATCTGGTCCTCAGGTCTCCAGGAAACAGTCTGATAAAGAGAAATGGCTAGGAGATAATGTTATCTGAATGCAATCAAGTATTTTCCTAGCTGGGAGAGCTATAAAGAGAAGACAAACCCAGACAGCACTTAGTAGAAGCATAGTCTGCACCATGCTTCTTAGCATGGACAACCTTTCTTTTAGGTTAACTCAAGTACAGTGTGTGGCTGTCAGTTTGGAACATTTGTTCCTATTAAAAGGGTAAAACTTCAATATTTGAAGATGTACATAGTTTTGTGTGTTATTATTAAGTAAATAAGTTTTAGGGTGTATTTGGGCATATTTGTTTTTCTGTTTCAGGCCTTTCAATAAAAAATTTTGTAAGATGTGACACAGGCTCAAATGGATATGACATGAACCAACTGTATAAAAGATCAACCTGCCAAACAGTGTATGCATGTACACAAAAGCTGGAAGTAGACATTTAACAAAAAGCTGTAATACATAAAAGGTGGAAAGAATAACTTTTTGATACAATGATGCTTTCTGTAATGTATAACCAACAAAATTTACCTTTGAAGGTCTCCTGTTAAAATGAGGACCATAATTATGTTTCTGTCATATGACGATATTTGTTAATGGATACCTTATTTTTGTACCTGCTTTTGATAATTCTTGAGGATGACTGGTTTGAGTGTGTAAAACTTCTATGTATCTTTATCGGTGAGAATAGGTTGTATTGAATTGTTTCACTGTTTATTACATTCCTAGCTTTCTTGTCATAAAATGAATAATTCAGCAAAAGACTCCTGAAAAATTTCAGGATGTCAATGCACAATCAGATTTAATCCAAACATAGAAAGTGGTACTTGTTACAGCAAAAAAGATGAAACCATGCAAGATTTTTTTTTCTGTAGAGCTTATGCTATGCCACAGTCTTGGCTAGAATATAAAATTCATTACACCTTATCCTGTAAGCCATCTAATGTGGTATCCACAACCAGAATAAAAAGAACCACAAAGGGAAATACGTTCCTGCCGTAAAAATAATAGAATAAATCAACCATAAACTCCAAACCATAAGCAGGAACGAAAACAGCAGTCTCACTATATTTAGAAGCGTCAGCTGCAAAATGAATAAAAATCCATCAAAGTAACTGGACCGCAGTATAAAATCCTTTAAAATACTTTATTGTGACAAACAAGTAAGCGCTTTCACCATCAGGCTTTGTCAGACTTTGTAATTTACACACAAAGCAGAGTTTAAATAGTTAAAACATCTGATTATAATAACTGACGTCAGCTCATCTATTAAGACTTAAAGCAATAAAATATCTAGCTTACTATTTCAAGTGAGAATGGAAGTAAATTTAAACAAAAATGAACACATTAAAATTAAAATTGACATCAGCTTAACCTATTAAAACCAACTAACTCCATAGCCCACATAAAATATTCCCTAAAAATGCAAGCATAATTTAAGAACTAAATGAAACTTGATATGCCATTTTCTACAATTCTAAGGAACTACCATTGCTCGGATCTCAGAACTAACATTGTTTAGGTCTCGGTAACCTCCTTTTCTTCAGGATCGGTTGCAGATGAACCCTGTCATTCAACCCAGGGGCTTGATCAGCTCTACAGCGAACAATCCAACGCAATTCACATTCCTGGGTATAACTGTCAATGTATCCACCTCTAATGCTAGGTGCTATAACCTGCATGACACAAAAACTAAAAATATGTACAGTACACATTGATCTTAAATGTTTAGCCAACGCATTGTGTTCAGAGCATATACGCATGTGATAGGTATGTTCCCTAATGTGTTCTCTTAACTGTCTATTAGTTTTACCAATGTAGAATGCTTGACATGACAGACACCTGGCAAGATATACTACATTGGTACTAAGACAGTCCGCCCTAGTATGAAAGGAGAATTCTTTACCCGTCACTGGATGTCTAAAGACATTGGCTGTATCAATATACCTGCATTGGTTACAATGATTGCAAGGTATGGTATTATAATTTGAAACAACGGATAGCTGGTTAGGCAAATTCATCGGATGTTTACATAACAGTTGCTTCAGATTTCTCTTGTTCTTATATAAAAACTTGGGTTTAATACCAACAATACTACTTATGTCATTATCCAAAAGAAGTGTCTCCCAACGTTTCTCCACAATCTCTTTTATATACAGAACATCACTTGTAAAGTATATTGGTACACTCAGCTCTATGCTCCTTGTTGGTTGTCTCATTTCTAGGTTATTGCCCCTCTCTGAAAAATATGGGCGTGCCCTAGATACCCTTACATCTTTACCACTGATAAAGTTTTAATAACATCTGCCTCTTTATAGCATCTTTCAACCAATCTTGATTTAAGTCCTCTCAGTTCATTCCCAAAACAAACTCCTCCCTGTTCAATGAAGCTGGTGCCTCACCTTGTTGACCTGCCATACCAGTATAGCGACAACGAAATATAACAGTAGAGATGCAAAACTCAGAATCCAAACTGATGCAGGATACAATGGACGGCACAGCTCGAACTAAGAAGATGCGTTTATTCTGACAAACCACACAATATATTCTAAACAGAAAAGGTTAAGCGCTTTCATCTGCCTTAATACAGACTTCTTCAGAACCATATTAACAGATTAATTGATGGTATATATACTTATTTTGGCGCCAAAAGTACACTCAATTACATTTAAAGACACACTGAATTATTAAAAAACATAATATATGCTACTTATAATATAAACAATAATAATAATGTATATACACATTAAAACTTGTGGAATATATACTTATGAAAATTATACTTATAATATAAAAACATGCTAACAAACAGGCTATAAAATAAAATGAAATGAAATAAAATAAAATAAAACTAGTCAAAAATAAGAAAGGGTTTTATACTAATATATTCATTAATACCTTAATTAATTAAGACTTATTAATTTGGTCGGACAATCTTTAATTTCACCGAAACAATCTTTGAGCCCATCTAAACAGGGTTTACAAAATAATTCTACTAGTAAAAGCACGCATGTACAAACAGGACATGACATCAGCACGCAGCTTGACATCCCAAATGGACAAGCATGCGGAAGTAATGAAGGCGTGCAGTTATTACAGGACTCTATTGAACTTGCGAATCGAAATGTGAACATTACCCTTTCACCGGATAAAGAGTTTATGTTTGATTTTAGCTTGTTTCACACAAGAGATGATGCTAAGCGCATGGGAGCGTGTCCAAAATGTCAGCAACCAGTCAGGACTTATTCTGCGATTACGAAGGTGCCTAACGCAATTGTTAATAAAATAGCATCTAGCCCTTATATGAAACAACATAGTAACAAATATATGGGCAAAAATAATACTGGTAATGATTTTAAAGACCAGAAACAGAGTAATTATGTTAATGATGCTTTTGACCAGTTTTTGTGCGATGAATATGAGTTTATTAATGTTGATGAACAATGCGAAGTATTTAGAAATGGGAGAGTTCCCAGTTCAGTGATGTACTCTGTTAAAGATATGATTTTTGCTTTGGGAAAGAAATTATTGATTATTAAAAATGTTAAAATAGATAATGCTTATTTAGCAAAATGTATTGAGTTACACATAGTCCCTAAGGGACTGAGAATATTCAAACTACCGTTGGGGGTTGATTATAATACAAGCACTATCAATGAATTTAATAAAATGTTTGATGGGTTTGGTTATGAATACATGAGAATGCTTATGAAATTGAATGATGAAAAATTATCTGTTTTAGTGAGGGAGGTAGAGAAATTGAATCAGGATATCGTCAATGATGTATCATTCGATCAGTGGAAGGACTTATATTTTAAGAAATTTCAAATAGCAGAAAACAAAGTAAAAAATATTTATGATAGAAAAAATAGGAAAATAAAGCACGACTTAGAATTATATCATAATAACAGAGCGTACATTTGGCCACAGGATAAATCAGCATTTGAGACTGATAGACAACAGTGTTACAGTAATAGGACGGGACAAATAAGTAAGGATATGAATTTTCAGGGGGGCAGATACTTTTCAGCTCTGAAAAAACAGCACACACAGTGAAACAGGAGACAACGATAATCAACTATGAACAATCCTCGATTTTGGAAGTCCCAGAAGTTCAGTATATGGAGATAGAGACATCAAATATAAGTAGGGCATTATTAGATAATTGGTCAGTTGAACAAATTGATTCTATGTATAGTGAGCATGGACTAAATGATGGAAATGAGAATGAGCCTTTGTTGGGAAAATGTAAAAACATTTTATCCACATTTAATGGATTCAATGTATTTAATTATACTGAGTCAGATATTTCTCATGAATTCTTTACATTGTTTAGTAAAGGAATGAAATATATTCCAACATCGGTCTCAATTTAGTTGATTGTATTAAAGAAATAAAATTATATTGTAGAAGACTAAATTTAGCTTTGCAGTTTTAACAACAAGAAGGAAGGGACAAACGTATAGTACAAAATGAGTTAAGAAAGAAAAGTTCTTATATTCCTAATATGAATGCACAAATAACCAATTATGAGAAGATGGTTAGTAAAGATATTTATTGGTTAAATAAAAATAATAAAACAGGAAGGATTTATCAAAATTTTTTTAGGGATAATTTAACTAATAATGAGAGGGCTTGTTTGAACCAAATTATGCGAAATAAGGAAATACGCTTAATGAAACCAGATAAGGGGGGGTATTGTTTTGTATAATACATTTGATTATAATACAGCTATACATAATATACTTTATACATCTGGTAATTATGAAGTTGTTTCCATTAATGAAATTAATATAGGTTATAAGAGGATAGATTTGGCCTTAGAGGAATATTTGATAGATAAAAGAGTTACTTATGAAGTGTATTCTTTTATGAAAGTCGAACATCCTGCTTTGGCTAACATTATAGGTATACCTAAAGTACATAAGAGCATCATGAATCCCCCATTTAGACCTATTATTTCAGGATCAAAATCAAAAATGTACAATATAGGTGTTGTTATAGATAGATGGACTAAACATGTTTATGAGGAACTAACTCATATCACGAAGGATTCCTAGTATTTTTTGAGTAAATTGACTCCAAATCTATGAAATAAAGAGTTTTTCAGTAACAGCTTGAGGAAATATTCTAATATGAGCTGGGATAAAATTTGTTTAGTCACTGATATGATGGGTTTAGTACTCGATCACAATTACATATTTTTCCTTGGTGAGTTTTTTAGACAGCATAAAGGAGTCGCTATGGGGGGCCTCTTGTGCCCCCATTTTTGCAAACCTTGTCATGGTAGAATGGGAGACTGAATTCTGTTTAAGTGTAGATATTTTTCAGATATCGTGTTTTACACCTGATATTTGGATGATATATTTATTTTATGGAAGGGTCCTCAAGAGACCATCAGCTCCTTTGTTGACTATTTAAATGGTACAACTGAATTTCTTAAGTTTACATATAATACCAGTGACGAGGGCATTGCCTATTTGGACACATTTATAAGTCATAGTATTGGAGGGTTTGCATCTAGAATTCACAGGAAAACTACTTTTTCCAATGATTATATAGAATTCAGTAGTAATCATCCACCACATGTGTTTAAAAATGTTTTCAAAGGCCAGTGTATTAGGGCAGCGAGAATGTCCTCTACCAAGGAAATTATGGAAAATGAGATACAAATTATTTATAACATGTTTGTAAATAGAGGTTATCCCCAAACTTTGTTGAAGGACGTTGTTGATTATCTTTATAAACATTGGGGTACTAAATATCAACCCTTATTGGGTAGGCCACCCAATTTAACCAATAATAATAATAATAATAATGCATTGGTACGGGAAGAGATTAATAGAGTATGTGTTTTGATGTACACTCCATATGTACAGGGTGTTAAGGAGATAGTTAAACGTCATTGGGAAGTGATTACAGCATCAGGAAACATTAGAGATGTTTTGGGGAGTCATCCCCATTTTGTATACAAAACAGCAGCTAATATTAAAAGATTACTTGAACAAGCAACTAATAATGGAATAAAGAGGTATACTGGTACTAGGAAATGTGGGTCCTGTAAACAATGTAGAGCTATTAATGAAGCGACTTATGTTAAATTAGAAGACATCAATAGAACAACTATTAAATGCAGGGCAGGTAATTGTAACACTAAACAAGTAGTTTATCTTGCGACTTGTTGTGCCTGCCCTGCTTTTTATATTGGAAAGACTGAGAGACATTTAAAGAAGCGCATATATGAACATTTATACAAGATTCAGGTTCAAGATAAAAATAATGCCTTATATAAACATATCAGTGTCAAAGGGGATTTACATAAGTTTAAGTTCTCCATTATAGATCAAGTGGATAGTTTAATACAAGGGGGGAATTGGAAAGCCTTACTATCTTTAAAAGAAAGTAAATGGCAGATGTTAACTGATGCCACCAGTCCCCCAGGTATTAATGAATATATTAGTATAAAACCCTTTCTTATTTTAGACTAGTTTTATTTTATTTTATTTCATTTTATTTTATAGCCTGTTTGTTAGCATGTTTTTATATTATAAGTATAATTTTCATAAGTATATATTCCACAAGTTTTAATGTGTATATACATTATTATTATTGTTTATGTTATAAGTAACATATATTATGTTTTTTAATAATTCAGTGTGTCTTTAAATGTAATTGAGTGTACTTTTGGCACCAAAATAAGTATATATACCATCAATTAATCTGTTAATATGGTTCTGAAGAAGTCTGTATTAAGGCAGATGAAAGCGCTTAACCTTTTCTGTTTAGAATATATTGTGTGGTTTGTCAGAATAAACGCATCTTCTTAGTTCGAGCTGTGCCGTCCATTGTGTCCTGCATCAGTTTTGGATTTTGTGTCATGCAGGTTATAGCACCTAGCATTAGCGGTGGAGACATTGACAATTATACCCAGGAATGTTAATTGCATTGGATTGTTCGCTGTAGAGCTGATCAATCCCCTGGGTTGAATGACAGGGTTCATCTGCAACCGATCCTTAAGAAAAGGAGGTTACCGAGACCTAAACAATGTTAGTTCTGAGATCCGAGCAATGGTAGTTCCTTAGAATTGTAGAAGTTGGCATATCAAGTTTCATTTAGTTCTTAAATTATGCTTGCATTTTTAGGGAATATTTTATGTGGGCTATGGAGTTAGTTGGTTTTAATAGGTTAAGCTGATGTTAATTTTAATTTTAATGTGTTCATTTTTGTTTAAATTTACTTCCATTCTCACTTGAAATAGTAAGCTAGATATTTTATAGCTTTAAGTCTTAATAGATGAGCTGACGTCAGTTATTATAATCAGATGTTTTAACTATTTAAACTCTGCTTTGTGTGTAAATTACAAAGTCTGACGAAGCCTGATGGTGAAAGCGCTTACTTGTTTGTCACAATAAAGTATTTTAAAGGATTTTATACTGTGGTCCAGTTACTTTGATGGATTTTTATTCATTTTGCAGCTGATGCTTCTAAATATAGTGAGACTGCTGTTTTCGTTCCATCTAATGTGATATACCTTATTATCCACATTATATGCCCCAAAGCAGGACAGTGTGTTGAGGAAAATGGGACAAATTCTTACATAAGTAGATGAACCTTCTCTTATTAAAAATGAACAATAAAAATATAACAAACATTCCAGTAGTCACACGTTTCTCTAAGAATAGCCACAGCAAGAAAGGAATGTTATTACTGATATACAGTAGCAGTGGTTGAGCAGACAGCATACTCACCGCTGATTCCAGGCAGATTAGAAAGTTAAAGGTTCTATCACCATATCAAACATCTGGACTTGTACAGCAGCACTGGCACTGCAGTATAACATTTAGTTATATTGCGTTGACACTGCCGTATAACATTTAGAGTCCTGTACTTTTGAAGTATCATCTTTCATATGAGGCATTAAACTGTGATTGTTTTTGCCTTTATCAGTAATAACTTTGATGAATGTTGGAAATTCTATAGTAGTTATAAATGATGTGTTGGGCCAGTCTACAACCAATATGTATAAATGCCACTTCAGGTATCCTCTGAAAACAGGCCATGGCCTAGTGTGGCCAGGTACTCAAAATGTAAAATAAAATCTGCTTTTGTTCTTTCCATTCATCCTCACTTAAGGGTTAAAGATCCAATCCTTGGATCCAACTCAGACATGTACTATAGACTTCAGATCCAACTCTTGAGTTCTTCCCTCTACCCATAATGTCCTACTCTATCCCTACTGGCTCAAATCTCATTTGTCACCATCATGGTTAGACACAGGTTCCACTCTCAAGCATTTATGAGAATGTTTTTTTTCTATTATATTATCTCCTGAAACTTATGTAAAACTTGAACATTTTTCTTATTTCCTCCCTCTTAGCTGTCACTAGTGTTAGGAGTATCTTTCTACTACTCTCTTATTTTCTACTAATTGTTTTTTAGTAGTCTGTCCACAATTTTTGGTACTTTCATTACCTAACATTAGGAACGGTATTTCTTCTTATTACCATAGTAGGCAACCTTGTCTTTTTTCTTATTCTTCTCTGCTAACATTAAAAAAACATTATTTTTCTTAGTGTAACTGTTAGTTTTTCTTGGCTGTTGAGTTTTAAAAAGTGCACCTTTTGTGGGCATGAGATCCTAAACTCATATGCCCACAAGGAGTGCATTTATTGCATTGGTCCTGATCATTTAGATATAGCCTGCACAGTCTTTAATCCTAGAGCTTTGGCTGACAGGTGTAACAAACCTATATTAAAATGTTTACTTCCTGCTGCTTCATCTTCCAGGGCACAAACTCCTTCAAAATCAAGCAAAATAGCCTTTTTGGAGCACAAGAAAAGGTCTCTGCCAAAGTCCCGCAGGTTTTCATTGGAACCTAGAGAAAACGTTAGAAAAGTTATGGATCCAAAGTCTTTGGATCCAGTTTCTATTAGCATACCTTTGGACCTGAAACCATCCTCAGATCTAAAGGTTTCAGCTCTGATAGTCATCTTTATTTCACCACTGACATCCACACTGGATCCTAAGTCTTTGAATCCAAAGCCAGGTATGTCTCTTAAGAGCTGTACTCCTGAATACTTGGTGAAGCCTATTTTACCTTCCTTTCCTGTGCAATTATTTCAGACTCTGAAGAAATATTCCAGGCCCCCTTCCACAGAGTCTTCTGGGTCCTCCAGAAGTTTATCCAAAGTGGATGTGGACAGGATGATGCAACATTTTCCCAGAGCTCAGATCCAGATGGGGTTCCTGCCAGTTCCATCCTTTACCAGATCCATGAGTGTATACTCAAAGTCCATTCTATGGGCTTCTCAAATCTGACCCATGATTTTGGAGCTGCAGGATCTAAAATCCCTGAGAGGTTCATCATCAGATTCAAGGAAGATTTCCTCCTCTACTCCAACTGTTTCCCTGACAGGTTCTGCTCCAGTACACTTGGATCAGAATGAGTCTCTAAGCTGAAGTGTCAGAGTTGGGTCTGAGGAGGTAGGGTCAGCTCCAGTGTGGTCAGACCCATTTCTTCCCTTGGAGCTTCAGCTGTAGACAGTTTATATTAGATTCTTCCCTTGTGGCTCTGATTCTGGTGTGCCCATGTTCTACTTTCCTCAGAGGCTTCCGCTCTGAGGGATTGCATCAGGGTTTCTCCTGGTCATTCAGCCTTCGAGGTGGTGGAAATGTCTCTTTCTCTCCAGAGAGAACCGTCTTCTCAAATTATGGATCCTACTCCTTTGCTCTCATCGGTTCCATGCTCTAAGTCACTCAAGCCTATTCCACAGGGACAGCCAGTTCCAACAGGCCAACAGTTAGATGCAGTAGAGGACCTTCCCCTCTCTTCCGACTCCTCTAGAGAAAACCCCACAGAAGAGGTCCCCTGGAAGAGGATGTGTAAAAGCAGACACATAGACTCATCATTGGAGTCTCTCAAGGAAGACACTGATTTTGATGAAGGAGAGGGATCCCCCAGATCACCACCAGATGCCATCTCCTTTGGAGATACTCTAGAGATTCTAAAACAGAAAGATGGTTGGTCATCCCAGACCCCTTTTCCTGAACAATCAATGTTCTTGGAAGCTTTTGGTTCTGCCCTGTCTACGTCTTGCATCACCCTCCTGGGAGATGAAATTATAGATCTGGTTTCCTGCTGGGCATGGAAGGAGATGGATGCTGCTAAGTCCATCCACAAGCAGCCTGCCAGGATCTTGGCACCACCTACAGACAGACCCTATTGGAGCAAAGGGGTCACAGTTGATGCTATAGTGGTGGTGGCAGCAACTAAGAAAGAGCTAGCAAAACAGAGCTCTGCTGTCCATCAGCCTAACTAAGAGTCTAGAGCATTATATAGATTTGGAAAGTGAGTGTTTTCCTCAGCTACTGTTGCCCTGATGTCATTGAACTACCTGGCACATTTTACTAGACTTCAGAGAGATTAGACTAAGGAGCTTTCAAATAATCTCTCAGAGTCCATGTCTGCTGAGGATTTCAAAAGAACATCCTGTCAACTCACCACTCTTTTATCTATTTCAAATGCTTCAATGAGGTTAATCTGTCATATAGCTGAAGGTACCTCATGAGCAGCCGGTTCAGGAATCGCCATAAGGAGATGTACCTGGATGTGACTATATGACTTTGCAAAACTTTTTAAGACATCTTTTGTTAATGCCTCATTCAATGGCACTTCCTTGTTTGGGTATCCATAATGGATACACTTATCCACAGTGAAAAAGATGGAAAAACTCCTGTCTGCCATAGGGATCAAGTTTTCTATGCCTCAACAGACCTTCTCTAAGATTCAGAGAGGTGGTAAGAAAATGTGGTTCCATAAATTTCAGAGACCCTTCCTGGATTTATGTGGGGACAATTTTAATTCAGTCCATCAAATTAACCTCAAGGTTGCTCCACTTCCAATAATAATTAGACAACCCGGGCTCTCTTTCCCAGTTTGTGACAATATTTTGGCATCTCAAAAGTATTCTACCAAAAAAGTTTACAAAAGCAAGTGGAAAAGATTCTCTGTTTGGGCATTGATCCTTTTTCTGCACAAATTTCAGCTATTCTTCAGTTTTTTTGACAACTCTTTTCAAAGATGGGGCTAGTTTCTCTACAAGTAAACATCAATTGGCAACAATTTCGCATTTCCACACAGGGAAAACATCTTTTTCTTTGGCTTGCTCTAGGTTGTGTAAAGCTTTTTTTTCTTCTGAGACCTCTGATAAAGGATCCCTCACTGCCTTGGGATCTTACTGCAGTACTTGAAGGTTTAACACAAAAACCCTTTGAACAGAAAATCTGAAATTTCTGTCATGGAAGACGGTTTTCTTGGTAGCTATAACTTTGGTGAAAAGAATATCTGAACTCCAGGCTCTTTCAGCAAAAAGCACTTACATTGTTTTTCATAGATATAGGGTTTATCTGTGGACTAGCCCTTCTTTTGTTCCTAAAGTGGCTGTTGAAAATTGCATCAACCAATCCATTCACCTGCCAGTTTTCTTTCTTTCCAAATGTATCCAATAAAGGAAAATACATGCTACAACTCCTTGATGTACACAGGCAATTGCATGTTTACCTTCACAGGACAAAACAGTTTAGAAAGTCAGACTAGCTTTTTATATATTTCTATCCAAAACATCTAGACCAATCAATTTCTAAAGTTACCCTAGCTAAATGTATTACAGCTCTATTGCATGGATTTACTTTCAGAAGGGTATGACATTACCGAAACCTCCCTGAGCTCATTCAACTAGATCTATAGCTACTACTTTTGATTTTTGGTCAAGAACATCTATTGATGACATTTGTGCAGCAGTTACATGGTCCCAGACTCATACCTTTGTTTCACATTACAAATTGGACATTGTGTCTAGAAAGAGAGCCTCCTTTGGTTTGGCAATACTCCAGAATATCCTTCCATGAGGGCCACCCAAGGTCAATGTCACTGAGGAATCTGTCCCATAAGTGAGGAAGAATGAAAAAGACAACATCAGATTTAAAAGTTATGTACTCACCATAACTAGGCATCTGTGTTGTCATCCATGTTCCTTCTTCCTCGATTCCACTCCCATCCATACCCCTTCCATTTGTCTTCTGGATGGACGTATTGTACTGTATTTGGAACATACAGCTCCAGGTTTGTGACATGTTTTTTTCTATCAGGCTGTATCTGTTTCTCTTCTGTTTTTGGGAATTAAAGCAGCAAATTTGATCTTATGCAATAGGGATGAAGTAGAGAATTATGGGTAAAGGGAGGAGCTTGAGAGTTGGATCCGAAGTTTATAGTATGCGACCGAGTTGGATCCGAGGATCAGATCAATAACCCATAAATGAGGAAGCATAAAAATGGACAACACAGATGCCTAATTATGGTGAGTACATAACTTATAATTTAAAAGCAATCAAAGTTATTGTATTAATGGTGAATTACACATCATTGTGACTGAAAGAGAAGAGAATAAAATTCATGCAAAAGTAACATATGGCAAACGAGCTTAAAACTACATGTAATTTAAATTATCTATATCTTGGTATCTTTTCCTCATAACATACCACTTCTAAGGATATTTAAATTACCTATATGACTCAGTAACGTAGGATCACCTCACCCAGCTCAACCTCTGGTAATAAAGAGTTTTGTATAACAAGGGTTTAGTTTTCATGATTATGCGGTTTATATTTCTGTTCTGCTTGCCTGTGATACTATGATCTGCTGTTTTGTTTTCATAAATGCCACATATAATGGCATTTATCCAAAGGACTTCCTACATGGTGACTCATTAGAGAAATCCACAATAGATGTGCAAGTTTACTTTGCATGTCCCAGAGTCTTTGTCAAGGTCATGTGTTGATTTGCGTTTTTATGGTGCTGTTCCCCTTGTCCTGGTAAGTCATTTCTCTCCATATATATCTTGCTTTGTTTGCATGGTTATGAATTGTGCAGTTTTAGCCTCTTAATCTTACCAAGCCAAACAAAGAAACAAAGTGGTCGTCAAAAGCTTGTGTTGCTTTTTTGATTATTAAGCCAATACAGGTGTTGGTTGGAATCTAGTTTTCTTTTATCGGTGGCTAAAATAGTAAAATTCCCTTCTGCTTTTTATACAAGTTCAATGACTTAGCAACATTGATGTGGTTCTGGCTCGCACATCTTTCAGACAGCACAACATGCTCAGAGTGTACAAGTCTGAGCATAAAAGGTAAAAGAGTTGATGTTCTTGGCTTCTGGCAGCTTGTACTGAAATATCTTTATGAAAGAATGCTTTGAGAGTTAGGCAGAGATAGCAAGCAGTACTTATTGAAATGATTCACAAGGTAACTATTCTAAATGAGTGTAAGTCATCTGAAAATAATACGTTTAATAGCAAATCAAACAAGTTTGCATGCAAACTATCATATCTTGTGACTGCCTTCTGCAAATTTATTTGAATTTATTTACTGGGATAGAGCACTGATCAATTCTGTCAAATTTCATTCTAACCCTGGGGTCAAAAACTGACCAGACATGCAAAATAGACAAGAGTACAGTAATATATAAGTGGCAATAAATAGGTACAATGGTAAAGTAGTGCTTTGGAAACATTGTAAATCCAATGTATTAGTTTACAAAGTATATACAAATTTCAAAACATTAGATAAATGAAAATAAAATAAGAGCTGTGAAAAGGAGCAGAATGTCTTAATGTTTGAGTTAGGGTAGAGAAGAGTTAAAGTAGCCTTTAGTGATATGACCTGCGGGGTAACAGATATATTTCTGCTTGATTAACTAAATGCAGTTTTAGTAGAGAACAGAACCTGGAAAAAGAGGATAAGTGTTTAATTTCAGGTACGTGGTCAGAGATATGTAGCTTGGGGTGTGAGATTTTTATTTTAGGACCTGAGGGATTTAAGTTTCTCTGGTTTTATGTGAGGGTTTGTCTTATTAGTTATGAAGCTAAAGGAAAGAGAGTATTTTCATGTAGGAGTGTGCACAGTTGAGATCCTAGGAGCAGGCCTGCTTTTTGGTTAACTGGGAACCAGTTTGCCTTTTTATTGTTATACAGTGGTGTTCGTTGCTTGGGGAGTGTGTAATAAATCTACATATTTTTCTTCTACTGTTTGAATAGTGGTGGAGTTTTAGCTGAGGCTGCTGATATAAGAAGAAGGCCAAATTTGAGTTGAGGTGTTCCTTTCCTATTGCAGATCTGGTAGAGTGTGAGAGAAAAGGTGATTTTTTTTGTGTTCATAAAGTAGAGAATGATTTGTTATTATCTTTTTTATTCATCTTCTTATTATTATTATTATTATATTTTTTATTGGTTTTTTTATCATTGTCAAGATTCAAATTGAAGTGCATAAAGGAGTCTAACCAGAGACTAAGTTACTTGAAATTGAAGACTTGAAATCATGACAGATATCTAATATTTGGATAATAGCAACATTTTTCAAACTGAAGGAGGCTACAAAAAGCCACACACAGTATAATATTTTGTATTTTTTGTTTTATTAGATTGGATTTCACCTCAGTGGTTTGTAAAGGAATAATTTTATTTATATTGTACATACACAATAATGTATTAATCTTTTACATGTACAGTAGTTCAGTCTCTTTGTTCATTCTGTTCTACATTATCGTTTTTATACTTTAGCATCTTTTTGTTTACTTTGTTGGAATAATATCATGCAAAATTTTCTGAAATTATGTAGTTGCCCTTAAATTAAATTTATTGCACTGTGTTTTTCTAAAGTATTTTAAAGCAGCATACAATTGAACATCGACTAAGTTGAAACCAGGTTATACAGCAACAAATGAAATACTTTTGTAATTGAAGAATAGTTAAAGAACAACATTGCCAAATAAAATAAGATTAAAACATATAATAGATGGAAACAGTAATGGCTTACTAAACAACTAAACAGCTAACAAAGACGTTATTGAGAGAGCAGTTACCAGAATGTTTAGGAGTCTTTGCTTCCCAAGCACAAGGTATAAGTTTCAATACTAACCTCTGGCCAATACTTATTTTAGTTTGCATGTTATCATTGTTTCCTCTGGGTTTCTCTCACCTCCAGAAAACATGCTGAGTGTTTCCTTTTCAAACTCACCAATGAATGGAGCTGTGGACTGCAGCACAGACTCTACATGATTTCCTATAAGAGGAAGAGGTATGTAGACCAAATGCTGTGGTGTACAGTATCCATAAGATAGGAGAAAATGGATCACAGACTGTGGCAGTTAGCTACACTACTTTGTGAAACATGGTTGTATGTGATTCGGTCATGTCACGAAATGGGCAGGGGTATTTGCAAGTGATAAGTGGGTTGAGGATCTGTCCTACTTTGACCTATGCCAGGGACTCATGTTAACAGTGTGAGGGATGCATGTGCCCTTATTGGCCAGTGTGTGCATGCCATAAAGCATGGCAGCCCTGGGTCACTAAGCTACTGGCTGGCCGGTGTCCAGTTGCCCAGCCTGGGTTACCTGGGATAGATCTGTTGAGTGAAAGCTGGATGTAAAGCCAACCAACCTGCCAAACATAAACTTTAGAATCGCTATACTCAATGTATGTTCACTGACAGGATGGAGCTTGGAAGTGGATGACATGATGGTACTGAGGGGCTGGACATCCAATGTATCCAAGAGACAAGGTGGAAGGGCAGTGCAGCAAAGCCACTTAACCTGGGATCCAATGTCTACTATTTAGGAGGAGGACAGACAAGAAATGATGTGGAAATTGTGGTGAGAGAGAGGAATCAGAAGCCAGTGAGGGATGTCATCTGAATTAGCGATAGACTAATGGCATCAGACTCTAGCTTAATCATAGGACAATATTCATAATCTCAGCCTGTATCCCACAGCAGGAATAGTGAAGAGAAAAGTACATTCAGGCAGCACGTGCAGGACCTACTAGGTAAAGCAAGAAAACATGACTTGGTAATGATAGTGGGTGACTTAAATGCACATATCGGGACAGACAGAACAGGATACGAGGACTGCCTTGGGTCCATTTGAGTGAGGCAACAGGAATAAAGGTGAAGCCATTCTAGACTTCTACCTGGCAAATGGCTTGATGGTGACCAACACATAATAAAGAAAGAGAGATAGAGAATTACTAGATCACATACAAGAGTGGCCAACATGCAACTCAGGTAGACGTTTTCTGAGTAAGGAAAGGGGAATGGGGTAGAATCAGTGATTGCCAAGTCATCTCCTTTGAAAAAGTCATCCCACAGCGTAAACCAATGGTTTCCACAATCGTCTGCAAGCAGTAGTCCAAGAAGGCTCTAAAGTCAATCGAGACCGGGCTGAAGACCTGGAAGTTGATTGGAGAGAAAGCACAACAGTTCAAGGAATGACTCAGGATTCTTAACACCTCAAAAACAGGGATAAATAGTTGGAGATGAAGAAGAATGACAGTACCTCAAAACTGCATATGTGAGGGCTACAGAACAGATATGTGGCTGAGCCACGTATGGAAATAAGGGACATAAGGAAAGTAAGCTGTTGGTGGAATGCAGAAGTCTGGGAAGTCATCAAAAGAAAGGAGTGCAGGTAAAAAGTAGGAGATAGAGATAGAACAGATGGACCAGGCTAGGAAGGAATACTGGTTGTCAGAAGTTAAGAAAGGAGTTGCAATAGCAAAGACCAGGGCATAAGAGGCACTCTACCAGTTTCTGGAAATGGATTCAGTAGGTGGCACAAAGAAACTCTATCAGGTTGCAAGGCAAAGACAGAAAGATAAAGAAGATAGTCAGACACCCTTCATAAGGGATGCCAGCAACAATCAGCTCACCAGTCTGCATCAAAGGCAGATGGAAGGAATACTTCCAGCAGCTTTTGAATGAAGAAAACTCCACAGAGTTTGTACTGACCCAGACACAACCTATGATGAGAGAAGAAGAGGAGCCCACCCTAGAAGAAGTGAGAACAGCATTAAGGAAAATTAAGTCAGGGAAAGCAGCAGGCTCAGATGAGGTCACGGCCGATATGATAAAGATGCTGAGAAATGGTTCCTAAGGGTACTCATAGCAGTGTGAAGAGAAAGGCATATCCCAGATGACATAAGCATACTTGAGCCAGTGTACAAGAACAAACGGGACATCCACAACTGTGGGCAGTGCAGAAGTATCAAACTCCTGTCACATTTAATGAAATTTCTGGAGAGGGTGACTGATGAACAGATATGCAGAACTGTAGAAAGTAAGATGAGAGATGAGCAATTCGGATTCAGCTCAGTGTGCAGCACAAGTGACCCAATGTTTGCAGTGAGACAGATAGTGGAGAAGAACCTTGACTTGGAGTAAGTATATGACAAGGTCCCAAGAAAGCTGATTTGGGCAGTCCTGTGGTGGTTTGAAGTTCCAGAAGCACTGGCAAAACTAGTGCAGGCTATGTATAAAGATCCAGTGACTCAAGTCCCAACAGTTTTCAGTCTGACAGGGGGGTTCCCAGTGGGAGTGGATGAACATCAGGTTTCAGCTCTAATCCCACTGCTGTTCATACTGGTGATGGAATACATTAGCAAACATGTTAGAAGGGACAGATCAACAAAGTTTCTTTATGCAGACAATGTGGTATTACAGGAAGAGTCTAAGCAAAGATTTTCAATAAAGCATAGGGGAATGGAATGCAAAACTGAAGGCACGTGGGATGAAACTAAGTTTTAGATGATACAGTGTTAATCATAGCAAATTGGGGAAATCAGAAGAAGCTGAGAACTGAGAGGTTAACAGCTTCAGGTATCTGGGAGTGGTGGTTGAGGAGAAAGGAAGTCTTAATGAAGAGGTCAAAGCTAGAATTAGAGGGGCTTCAGCCAACTGGCATAGAGTGTCAGGTGTAGCCTATGACAGAAGAATGCCAAAGAAGCTGAAAAGTAAGGTGTACAAAACAGTGTTGTGAGCAGTACTATTGTATGGTGCAGAAACTGGGCAGTAAAGGCAGAGCAGAAGAGGAAGCTATAAGTTATGGAAATGAAGTGCCTGAGATGGGTGGTAGGATGCACACTGTGGGATAGATGAAGAAATGAGGACATAAGAATAGAAGCCAAAGTACCTCCAATTACAGAAAATATCAAAGAGAACAGATTATGGTGGTTTGGGCACACATGCAGTAAAGCAGAAGACAATCTGTTGAAGAAGATTTGGCACAGACAGGAAGAAGGTAACAGGAAATGAGGGCATCCAGCAAAGAGATGGTTGGATTGTGTGAGAGAATATCTGCAACAGTCAAGCATGAGTGTTAAAGAAGCAGGAGTGCAGCAATGAATCGAGAGAGAGATGCTAACAGTTAATATGATTCCCAGACCTCATGTAGGAAATGGGAAAAAGGGGGTTGATGACGAATGATGATAGAATCTATATTAGACATAGAACAGTATCCTGCTTTAACAATCTTTAATAAAATGTGTAATGCCATCTCTAAGAGCCATTAATCAAAATGTTCAAAGCAGTTGTTACTAGCCAAATGTTGCAAAGTCCAAAATTATTGATGAAGCAGGTAAATAGTGATGGACAATAACAAAATGATGAAACATGCAAATGGTCTATAAACACTCATGGGAGACAAATAAGAACATACTGCCACAGTCTCCATAAACATAAATGAAGACTAAAAGTCCAGAACATCCAGAGTCCCCAAAAAGGAAGCATTTGATGAAGTGCTTCTATACAGAAGAAAGATAGCCAGATTCTGACGACTTTCCCATATTGCACTAAGTGAATTTGCGTGATAATGAGCAACAAGCAAAGTGAGTGCAATTCAGAAACACACGTGCTACAAGTTGAGCAGTCGAGCAGCAGTCAGGAACGTTATATGGTAATGAGCAACATTATTTTAAAGAGCATCTCACAGTGTCTGATGAGGTAAAACAAAATGCCAGAGTGATTCAGAAATGTATAAATGCCACCCAGTGAGACCACACCTACTGCACATTTGAATTCAGATGAATGTTTGCATTCAGCCTATAAAAATCATGAAAGAATGTTAGGGTGTGTTGCATCATTAGCAAATATGCATCTACATGTGACTTCTATTGTTGTTGCCTTGCCTTATGATGTGCGATATTGTCTACTGAGGTGCTGGGTCATTCGACTGTGCTTAACATTTTATGGACTCCATAACATTAATAGCATTGATAGGGACACCAGCCAAAGAATTCTGGGCATACAATGGCCTTATCTGCAGCTCCATGGGAGTTATGGAATATCTCTATTCCAGTGGATAACAAGGTATATGTGACTTTTTGCATATTTATTATATGGACCTTTCAGCGGGCTACTGGGGACACACAGGGGGTATCTCAGGTATCTGCTTTCATGATGGAGCCCATTTCCTCTGAAGTACTACAGGCTAATATGTACATACATACATACAAATATTTCAAGCACAGGCATCAATGCCCTTCTAGCCTGCCAATATACCAAAATAGTTGTTCCCATAAGAAGTGTCCAGGATGTTCTCAAAATATTCACACTAGTGCTTGCTTTAATGTAATTTGGTGGTCTATTCTATGCATCAGATATTCTCTCAGAGAACCGATTAGTACACTTTTCATTCCTATAGAATCTACTACATACGTCATCTGATGATAACCACACACATTCTCAGAGGTAGCAGTCTCTAAATGCCCTATATACATGAATAAGGTTGCCTCTAAAATATCTGTATTAGACTTTGTACACTATTAGATATTTTAGTCTTTCATGATAACTTAAATTTTCACATCTGTGGATACCTTTGGTTTATTTCTGCTGTACTCTTTCCAGTTTACTCATGTCTGTTGTCTTATAAGGTTTCCATATGTTATTCTATACTTCAGTTTCGGTCTAATGTAACTAACAAAGAATTACTTCATCATTTCTGATTTCCTAGACATTATAAATAATCTTTTTTATACAACCTGTATTTCTATTACTATCATTAACCAAGTTGTTGATATAATGAGAAAAACTCTAAGTTGGATCTAGCCATATAGCCAGGTCCTTAAACGAATCTGCAGTTTCAATCACTGTGTGCTGCATTAAATATTCACTTTTCAGTTCATGTTTCCTAAATCTCATATGCTTAGTTTTTGATGTATTTATCAGCATGTTATTCTCTTGTGCCCAGATGGTAAATTTAGTCAAGTTCTTTTGCAGACATGCCTTATCTATAACACATGTAATCATTTTACCCAATTTCAAGTGAAGTCATATAGACTGTAGGACACCTCAGAAGAAAAAGATACACACACACACACACAAACACACACACACACACACACACACACACACACACACACACACACACACACACACACACACACGTATGCTCACACAGATATACACACACTCACTTAAATACTGACCCATAGCCTGGTCAGTTTCATCTGTAAGGATATAGAAATGATCATTATGTAATTTTTTTTTTCAAAAATAATATTTTAATTTCTTTTTAAGGTATAATGACACAGATTAAATTACAAAATAAAGCAAATAACTGCAGAAAAAAGTAACATATAGTAAGATGCTAACTAATATTCTTCATGTATATTACAATTGCATGGGAATGCATTAAAAAAAGCTACTATAGGAATGGTCTGTACACATACAAGTATATATTATATGGCATAGCAACAAAACTATTTACAGCTATTTACAGCACAGTGTCACCTTTTACATGTTCATCATCATGGAATTAATAAATACAGATATAAGTGACCTGCAATTTTTGACTCAATCCACTTCATATTTGTCAAGTGCATCTCCTGTCTACTTAATCTATTTGATTTCTTTCAAAAAAATCACATTACTTTTTAATTTGTACTGTGATATTACATTTGTACTGTGAAATTTCTTATTGTTTATTTTGTACTGCGGAGCTTTTCTCTCCGGCCTCCTCTGAAAAAGGGAGCAAGCTCAGACGGACTATCCCAGTCAACAAATTTCATATAAATAAATAAATATAGCTTCGGTGTCATTCACTATACCCTCACAAATCCCTGCAAATTCTGTGATAGCTTCCATAGGGCAAAGCTAGCAGTGTGACTATTGAATTGTTGAGCTGCTACCCCCTTGTAGCTTATAAATCAGTGGACTGGGCAGTATGGGTATGCAATTTCCTAACTTCTCTCTGAGCAGCTTGGTGGATATGGGCACTTTGAGATAATGTAGCAATTGCCTCATGTTTACTGACAGCCCCTTAAGCCTTAAAGAAGCAGACGCAGTATGTGAAAGGTGTACTTACACAATGACACTGGATGCTAAAACAAATGCATATCAGGTTGTCAAAACTATGTACCTAACACCCACCTCACATAGCACACAACACACACATAGGCTAACACATACTGAGGCACTTAAAAATAATCTTTCTAAACAAAAAAGATTACCTTGATCACCCACTGTCAAAGCTATGCCTCAGCAAGCCCAAAGGTACACAGAAAAAACAACATCTAACACCACACATACTGTCATTCTCAGTGGAGACCCAAACACTAAGGCTTTAAGGCAAGCAAATACACTTCCCTTGATTCTGTCTTACAGGACTCCATTGTAAGATATACCGATGGTCCTCTAACCAGGCTGAACAAGGAGAAGCTAACTGTTAGTTGCTTATCTGGAGCCAGAATCTGCTAAATCATGCATGTACACAAGTCATTAGGCCAAAGGTACCATTATGATTCCATTATAGTCCATAGAGGTGTAAATGACCTGAGATGTACCTCCCTGGACTACATGAAGAGAGGCATTATGGAGACTGTGTGTCTCAGGCTGGTGTGAGCCTAGCATTGAGCAGCATATTACCATCAGTGAGAATGATGTCACAATGCATTGAGCAGCATATTACCATCAGTGAAGATGATGTCACAATGCATTGAGCAGCATATTACCATCACTGAGGATGATGCTACAGTATGAGCAAAAAAATGATTGATTTCAAAAAATGACTGTCATTCTGGTGTCATTCTATGGGGATCCAGTACTCATCAGCTTGGGGGAACATGGTTAACAGACCATGTTACTTTACCAAGCATGGTCTGCACCTCTCCCCTCTAGGATTTCAAATACTGGCTAAAATTTATCCACCCCCCATAGTGCCTTTTATAGGCAATGCAAAATTGACAAAGTTACTGGCAGAGCAAAATCAACTCAACTGAATCTCAAGATCTTACTGCTCACTGGCAGGAGCCTAAACACAAAAACTACCTCCTCCAATCCCTTCTCACACTTGAGAATATAGACATCTGTGCAGTTACTGAGACATGGCTTAAAGTGGCAGAGAGTACCCCAGGAGTGCAAGGTTTCACTGCCTTCCACACTTTTAGACCAGCAGCTGCACAGAAATGGGCTAAAGGAGGAGGTGTCCCAATATACATCAATGACAAGCATACCTCTAGGATAGTCAAAGGATAAAGTGCAAGAGTTCCTCCAAGTAAAGATCACCATACACGCAATCTCATAACCTAGCCAACTATAGGTCGCCAGCTATGTCCTATATCACCCTATTCATGGGAGACTTTAATTACCCCTGTATACACTGGGAATCCCAAACAGCCTGAAATTTACATGCACAGAGATTCCTGAACTTTGTAAATACAGACATCCTTGACCAAATAGTGAGTACACCCACTGTAGGCTCCAACGTATTGGAACTCATGCTTACAAATATGGGAGAACGCTGCCCCCCCCCCCCAATGTGTCATCTTTGCTGGTAAGGTCCGACCGTAAAACTGTCTCCTTCAAAATCAAAATCAACTCCATAATCCCATTAAAACCAGTAACAGTGAGGAGCTACTACAACATAAATTACCTTTCAAAAGTCAATGCCCCTACAGACCCAAAGAACACACCAGTCTATCCTGTATCACTGTCAAAAACTCTGTACAGCCATGTCAATGGCTGCATTAAAGCTGCTGTACCTTCCAGAAGTAAGCCCAGGACTAACCCTAGAAAGGAACCACCCTGGTGGCATCCCAAATTAAACAGGATATACAATAAAAGGAAAAACAATATGGCAAAAATCAGGAAAAGTAATTCCCATAAAAGATAGAAAATCTCTCATCAAAGTAAATAGGCAACTAGGGGGGATAATTATGTCAATCAAAGCCAGCTTTGAGGTTAAGATAGCCTCCTAGCTAAAAGTTAACCATTACACCTTCTACAGCTTTGTCATAAACCTCAGTGTGCTGAATTGGTGATTAATGGTGCCACATTCACTGAGCCTGGCAATATAGCAAATGTGTTAGCAGACAAATTCAGTTCCATCTTTACTCACCTGTCCCTCCCAACTATCCCCTCAAAAATATCCTCAAATATAACCCCTCTAGCTATAACTAGGGAGCATTTACTGCTACACTCACTAAAACCAAGAACACAGTCTCAATGGGCCACGATAACATCCCGTGATGCCATTTGAATAGTGTAAAATATGACCTATCAGGACTCCTTGAGTCATTGTAGTCTTAAAACAGGCTTTGTGCTATGTGACTGGAGGAAGGCAGTGGTCATCTCTTTTCATAAGGGAGGACCTTCAACTGATCCTGGAAACTACAGACCCATTAGTCTGACTAGTTTTATTTGGGAACCCATAGAAAGAATTGTCATGGAAATTATCAACAAGGACATAGGAGACCTCCAGACAAAGGATCCATCCCAGTTTGGCTTTGTCAAAGGAAGGTCATGCTTACTGAATCTGGTGAACTTCTTTAAAAAGGCCACTAAGGCAACGGATGAGGGGAAAAATGGTGCATACTGCTTACGTAGGTCTGGCTAAAGCTTTTGATATAATATCACACTCGAGCATTGTCAATAAACTTATGGAACTAGGTATAAACCCCTTTATAACATGCAGGATAGCTACCTGGCTCACTGATAAGACCCAGGGGGTATGAATCAGTGAGGCCACCTCCACAAAGAGGACGGTCACCAGTGGTGTCCCCCAGGGCTTTGTGCTAGTCCCAGTTCTCTTTGCATCTGCTTCTCAGATGTCAAAGCCAATGTCAAAGGATTGATTGCAATCTGGGAGCAGTCACTGAATCACCCCCCCCCCCCCCCCCAGAGGAGAATACCCTTCAGGAAGGTCAAATACAGAGAATGGCTTTAAACTCAATACCAAGAAATGCTTTATACTACCTTTTGGGAAGTCTTCCACCCCAAGGAACTTTGTCTTCAATAAAACACCCTTAAAAGTTGATTCACTAGTCAGGGATCTGGGAACTCATGTAGATAGTAACCTAACTTTCAACCAGCAAGTGTCCATGGTAGTAAGAAAATCCTTCTATATTGCTCACCTTATAAGCAAGGGCATAACATCCTGGTCCAGAGAGGTCATCATACCACTGTACTTGGCCCTCATCAGACCCTTTAGTATGTACCTGACCAGACACATGCAGCAACTGGAATATCCTCAAAGGAAACTTTTGTACATCCAGAAAACAAACAGCACCAAAACTGTTAAATTAAAACACTAAATTTTGCTTGTGACATAAATATGACATATTGGAGAGACAGATATATTTCTCAAAGAATTTCCATTCTGTAGAATAGTCTCTCCATCCATGCGAAGCATAGTTCTTCCTTATTCCTTTTTAAGCACAATTTGGACCAATGGATGGGTAATTAGAAATTCACTCCTGGACTGCTTGCTATGGATCTGAAGGGCAAAGGCAGTCAGTAAATCACCACCTATATAAATCAAATTTGTGGGTCACATTTAGGTTACATGGCTAGGCTTATAAGTGCCCTAGTGGTCGTTAGCTTAGTATACACCTATGAACATACGTGTGTGTGTGTGTGTGTGTGTGTGTGTGTGTGTGTGTGTGTGTGTGTGTGTGTGTGTGTGTGTGTGTGTATGCTTCCTGCCATTTACCTGGACAAGTAGGGTCAGGATATTAAGGCTGTTCTTTCAAATTGTGATAATTCATGTGGATGAATGTTATAAAACTACACCTTTAGATGTAAGCAAGATGGATGAGCAACAGTTTTTGGTTATCAATATAGTTTCTTTCTTCAAGTACCTGTGAGAGGAAAGTACGTTTTAGCAGGCTTTTTCCTTGTATATGTACATTTGTTGCAGACATTAAATTACTGTGTCTTGGTATAGAGACCCTGTTTTTTTTTTCCAAGTTGCTTGCCATGTTAATTCCTTGCCTTTGAAAGTGCATGTGATGATGACTGTGGGTCCACATTCCCCCTCCCACTTGTTTATACTAACAGCCTTGTTCAACTGCAAAGTGTGCCTGCTGTTCTTTCAAGTATATTAGGTGTCACTTAATCATGCTACAAGTACATATTAGCTGTATTTTAGACTGAATTTGTACTTCCATCTCCCTTACCCTCTTTGTTAATATCCTTTCTGTTACATGCATTTATTTTATTTTATTTATTATATTGTTTCTTTCCTTTTATTTTACTGTTATATGCATCAACATCGAGACCCACCCTGCAGGCAAGGCCTGTTTGGCCTCCACAGGTGGCAGCAGCAGTGTGTCCTTTACCACAGGAAACACCCGTATCTGCTCCCTGCCTGTCCAAGTCACCTTCACACTTCCTGCCCTACCTGCAACACCCACTACAGTTAGTTCTGTGCTGGATGCTAAGACTGTTTATACCTACTGGTAATAGTGCCAGTGGACGTGAAATCTTTATCATCCATTGACAGCTGTTAGACATTTTAGAGGATATAATCAGTGAGAGGTTAGATGCTTGAATGTGCCATATGGAGACTCTCCTCTGATGATCCACTGAACTGTGTCCCTGTCCAAAACTATCTCCACTATTTGAGACAGGGCACAGTGGTGATGGTACCCAGCATAGTAAGTAACCTTTTACTGGATCAAAGCTGGCAGGGACTGCAGCTATACAGCCACATCTTATTCCCCATCACCTTCTGTTTGTCTGATGTCTCCTTCACCATTGTGTTCCCCTTCCCACATTGTGTTACTATGTTCCATGGCATTCTCATCTGTGTTGCTGTGCTACCTTCCTTGATCCTATTACTTTCCTTTTACTTCATTTACTTCTTTTCCCAATTTACCTTTTTACTTCCCCACATTCATCCTACTTATTCCTTAGCGGTTCACCTTATGTTCTACCCTCTCCTTCTTTCCCCTTTTTACCTCTTTCTACCTTTTAGTTTGGTCAAGCAGTAGATAAACACACCTCACTCACTCCCATTAAAGGCTTTCAAATCACTTTTTCTTCTGCTTCTGCCATGCACAGCAATTCATGTCCATGCGCAACAGATGAATTTTGCTGCTGTGTCCAATGGACTTACCTAATTAACAAATAGGATTATATTACTGCTTATCTTTTAATAAGGAGATAGGTTGCTGTATTTCACACTTCCAACTATATTATGTACAACTGTTAACATATTTTACTACACTAGCCTTTTCTCCACTGGGTGTGCAAATGAGCAGAGTGACATTGTGTGATATTTGGCAGCGATGCAATTGGGTGTGACTGCAAAGTTTTAAGCAGTTCTCTTTGCAGACTATTACACTGTCAAATATGACTTTGGATAATGAATCCAGATCACAGAAGTGGTGTTCTGAGGAATTCTTACTGTATCTTTTGTTCTATCATTCTGCAAGTTTGTGATCCATAATTACTGTGTGATTTCCTGATTGGTTTTGTTTGAATGCTGTTGCAGCTCAGCATGTACGTGAAGTACCTTAAAGTAGACTCATGACAGTTGCGAGTTCAACTCCCATAGGAGTTGCAAATATGAGCATCATTTTTACAGCAGTTGTGCTCTTTCATGACCTTTGCCTTATAGTACAGGTAAAGTGGTCAGACTCCTATAATGTTATTCCAGCATTTTTTCACAATTTTTGTACTTTTCACACCCCTATACTCTTTCTCACTATCCAGTAGAGCATATACCTTGATTTATTGTTTGATTTTTTTCTCTTTGGTTATTCATTTATATGCAGCAGCAAACAGAGCAGAACCCCTGCCACCATCCAGGCCTATCACACCATCACTAGTGGCTACTGCACCACTGCAAGCAGCGTCACAGAAAATGGTGTCCCTGCCTGCTGTTGCTGTGCTCTCCTCCACTGCCCTGGCAATACCACTTTCTTTCCACTTTCTGTCTGATGCCTTGTTAATTGTCTGCCACATCCATGATTGTGTTGCAATGGGTCTATATTATGTGATCAAAGAATCTCTTCTTTGAACACATAATAATTGACACATATACAGCAAGCACTGTAAACCATGAATGACCACGTTGTTGAATTTTTTCCTTGGGAAAAAATTCAGTTGGCAGTTATCGGGAACTGCCCTTTTCTTCAATGTAGCATGATCACAGAGTTGGTATATTTAGTTGGGGGGGTGTAGGGGCCACAGCCCCACACATCGGGGAGTGTGGTGGGCAAAGCCCCCCACTTGATTAGTGTTTTAAAGTTTGTTTTTTATATTACGGCCATGTGAATTTTTTTTCCAAGGAAAAAATTCAAGGATATGGCCATTCATGGTTTACAGCGTTCGCTGTATATGTGTCGATTATTATGTGTTCGAACAAGACATTCTTCGATCACATAATACAGACCAGTGTTACAACCTACCATAACAGTCTTGTCTGTATTATACATTTGTTTGTGTGTTTCTATGTACCTAGGCCTCCTGCTGTCATCTTAGTTTCTCTTAATATAACACCAGTTACACAATTTCCTCTTCATATTTGTGTGGGATCATATAAACCTTTGACATATATGCTATTTTTCTCATTATATGTCCTCCACAAAAGACATATGTCTTTCATTTCTTTTTTCAAACCCTCCCTTTACATCAAAAATTACATAATTTTCTTAAATTTTATCCGTAGCAAAGACACATAATTGATTTAAAAAATACACCCCCCCCCCCACAATTTTCACCACATCACCCAAACCCTTGCTTTTATCTTTATTCAAGGTCATTCACATTTCCTTTAAACATCCATTCAGACAAACCAGCATTTCCCTCATCCATATTTTGTTCTTAGCAATGGCTACTGCTATATCATCTGTATATATCCAAACTACTGGAATCCACACAACCTTTTGCATCTCATATCTAGAATATTATCACAGTCATTGCCAGTGCAAACAATATTACCTCAAGAACATCCTTTTCTTACACCACACTTCATGTCTATTTCTTTATTTAGCCACCCATTCACTAACACTTTTACTCTATTATGTTGATATGAGGACATACACACTCTCCTAATTCTGTCAACTGTTCCATATGTTCATAACATCACACAAAGCATCATAATCCTGATATCACCTACTATAGGTTTTACTGTAATATCCCCAGTAATTTGTCTCAGAATCATTAACAATTCTTGAAATCATTTCCATTTTATACCATATATACTTTCTTCAGTAATATCCCTCATGCTTCCTTCCATTCTCCTCTGTATTATTCACATAGAAATTTTGTAATCTGTGTTATTTAGTGTGGTGTCCAAATTTTTATTTTGTTTTTGCATCTTTCTTCCAAATAAATTTTAATATTAGGTTCATAGGTTGGTACTAGGCTATCGGCCGTAGGGCCTATACAAGCCTAGCCTTAATTCCCTGGCTATTTCTTCCCACACTATTTATTTTTTCCCACACTATTTACTTCCACTATAAAACTCTCAATAAACAAACCTTCCTTCAAATATTAATTCGGTACATTTACAGTACACTCTTTTTGCCAGTCCAATAATTTATTGCACATTCCATAGCCTATGCTGATCAACATTTACTTTTATAAATACTTCATCCAATTCAATAATAGTAATTTATTTTTCACATTCTTCCTTAACTCATTCTGGATTTTTTTTTACTTTCCATTCTCTCTTTTACTTTCCTTCTTTTTACTCTTATATATGATTTCCACACGCTGTAGTACAATAGTCATAATTTGCTCTTGGAGTTCTTTTTACCTCTCCTTTTACATTTTTCATATCACTCATTATAATGATACCCCCCTTTCCTATTTTATCCAAATATGCAGATACCTCCTTCCTTATTTATTTATTTTTGTTTTACATTTGTTGACCGGGATAGTCTGACTGGATCAAAGTCCATTTACAGTGGAGGCCCGGGGAGATAAGCTCCAAACATATACAAGTACCAACACAAAATGAAGAAAATAAAAAAATAATATAAAATAAAAATAAAAATGCCGATAAAATAAAATGCAGATAGAAAATGCATTCAGACTAAATAGTACAAATTTACATGTAGGTTATTTCCAAAAGTACATAGTTAAGCATTGACTAGACAAGTTTACAGGATAGAAATTACCCTGGTTATAGTCAGGAGAAATTAACAATAGCTATTAGATAAGTAAATTACATTCATGTTGATGGCTTAGCCAGGCTTGTCACAGTGGCATAGTCAGTTTAATGCCAGATGTTGTTTAATTGTGGTTTTAAATTGGTATAGGAAGGAGAGCATGGTCATGCCAGCTGAAAGTATGTTCCAGATGCTACCTACTGAGTTTGCAAATAGGGCCATGCCAGCTGCATTGTTAATTTTAATTGTCTGGATTTGTAGCTTATTAGATGAGCGGAGCAGTTGCGTGTTGTTATGGGGGAGGATAGAATTTCTAAGGGCTGGAGTATTGTCTGGGTTGTAGAGGATTTTGTTAGCCATTATCAGCAGATTGTACTGGATTAGATTAGGAAATTCCAGCCATCCAAGCTGTTTGAGGTTGATGCAGTGGTGGGTTCTGAATGGCAGGCCTGTAGCAAACCTGGCAATGTGATTATAACAGGTTGTTAGTCTATTAAGTTCAGATTTATTTATATTGGCGAGAAGGGGGGAGCCATATAGGAGTGTTGAAAGTATGTGGGAGCGAGCAATGGCTATTTTAGCTGAAGGGGTGAGGAAAGCTTTGATTCCATAGAGTGACCCAAGTTTTTATTGATGTTCTTGATTGTTTGATTTACATGGTGGTCAAATTTTAAGTTATTGTCTATAATGGCACCCAGTAATTTTGAATTGGGGCCGGAGGAGATGACTGTCCCGTCTTTTGCATTTATGGTGAAAGAGAAGGGTACAGACCTTTGGGTTATGACCTTATGCCTTGTAAATAATGTTTCTGCCTAAAGATTAATGCCTTCATTTTTTCATGATTTCTTTTATATATTTCGTCTTCAATCTCATAGTATTCTGTTGTATTATTCTCTAAATTCTCAAACACATTTTTGTGCATCTTTCCATACTACATTTTCTTTTCCTTTCTTACATCACGCTGCCATAAAAAAACACATTTTTCTACCTTTTTTAAACTCAATCTACCATTTAGACAAGGTTTTATGGAAGTCCTTCATGATTATATGATTAGACCATAATTGCAGTACTTCCCACTCTCCAGTTTCATCCCATAATCTCTCATTAACTCTTTTTATTCCTTTTCCTGTTTTAATAGACACCCTTTCTTCCATCGCCTCCATCCATATTGCTAAATGGTCTGAAAAACCTGTCACAACTGCATCACCATCTGCTACTCCCAAAGCATGTGAGAATAGAAAATAATTAATTTCAAATCCAAGTGCTCCACTTCTGTAAGTCCATTGACTTTTATTCTACACATTTAACTTACCACATTTTATCACATCCTGTATTTTTTTACATCTTTCCCTTTATTTTTTACATTTTCCCCTTAAATCACAAAGTGCCCTGTAATTATAAATTTCAAATTAACCACTGTAGTCTAATAGTTGATTAAATAGATTGTCTTTCCTTTCCAGTTATATATATACACATAATAATATAATTCTGTAAACAAGTTCTCTTCACCTCATATCCACAACAGTTAAGCTTCCCATCCTTATCAGTGTTATATCTAGTATTTTCACTGTTTTTTACACAACACAGCCACTGCATAAGAACGTTTACTTCCTAAAGTCCATGTTACCATTTCACCTCATAATTTTTCTGTTTGCAGTCTGTCTTCACTTACCAGTATCCCTGTCATTCTTACAGTGTTAAAAATATTAACATTTACTGAAAGTACTTGAAAATTGTTGCTTTTTTTCGTTTTAAGTTTGAGAAATATTTGTAAATTTTCATTTTCTTATTTTTATTCTTTCATCAATTGAATGTTTTTCCTTGGTTTACATACAACTAATCTTTTATTGTCAGTCAGATTTTTCACTGGATAGAACTTCAAAAAATTATTGGTATCAATCCCTTTCCCTGATCTATTTTCCTACTTGTGCTCACTGTCGTCATTTCCCATCCATATGTTTTTTCTTTATCTACAGTTTCTCCTTCACATACTTTATCATCTCCCACAGCCTGTTGTGGTCCTTCCTTGTACATGTTTTCTTTCCTTTCCCTTTCTTTTTCATTATTTACAGTTTGCTGTTTTAGCAATCCATCCAAAAGTGTCCCTTTTTTGCACAACTTGCATTCAGGCACACACTTTTTTTGCTGTATTTTCTTTCTCCTTAAACTAGTTATATTGCACCTTGTCACAATTATTAATTCAATGAGAAAATTTCTTATAAAACAAACATGATTTAGGCTGGCCAGCTTATCTTAATGTCCCTCTATGAACAGCCACAAAAATAACACTTTGTAAATGTTTCTCCGTGTTTTTTTTTTTCACATTTCAAAACTGCTTCCAAACTCCACCTTCCATTACATACGTTTCTCTCATCTCCAACTTTCACAGTATTATCAACAGACCATGCATGCATTTTTAACATCATCCTCCTGTCCATCAGTTCTATACTGCAAAGTAACTTTTTTTAACATTTGAATTACTACCACAAAACAAATAATCGTTCCACAGATAAACATCCATATTTTTGTTACACAGTTCCAGAAATGTCATCATTAGTCCATCAGATTCAGATGTTAAGTCACAAAAAGTCTCTGTCCCAATATATGCAAATAACTGAATTTCTTGAGCTTTAACACTCATAACAGTTACTTAATTGTCTGATACATAATATCTATTACAGCATCATCTTTTGTTCTTATTCTCACAGCTGGTCTTCTCTTCTTTTAAAAAAAACAGTTTGTAAGTTTGTTCCTGCTTTCCTTTTCTTCCTGCTGTCAATTCTGCATATGTTTTAACTGCACCATTCTCTACTGCCACATCACCTAATTCATAGGTTCATAGATTCATAGGAGATTGCTAGGCTAACAGTTTAAGAACCCTTACAAGCCTAGCCAGTATAACCCAATTTTACCCAATATATGGCTCCTAGGGGCAAGAGGATGACATTGGTTTGTGACCATGCCTTTAAGTATTTTACATATTTCCATTGTCCATAAGGGGCTTAGGTACTACCAAAGGTGTGAATTTGCAATTTCCCATCCATTGATCTAAACTGTATTTGAAGAGGATCAGGGAAAGGCTCTGTTTAACATGAATAGGAAGCCTGTTCCAAAGGAGGAGTCATCTCTGAGACACATATCTGTCTCTCAAACATGTTTTATTTGAGTTGCTGACTAGGTTTAGATCCCCAGATTGGGTGACCCTCATGCTGTCTGTCTTGTGGATGTGTAGCAGCTCCATCAGAGATGGATTTGTGAGTGTCTTGTGGGTTAGGCATATGTCACCCCTTAATAGTCAGTAGGAGGCAGTGTAAAGGAATGGGGCTTTTAGACTGTCTGCTTAGAACATGTTGTTTACACCCTGTATTTTCCTTGTGAGGAACCTGAGGTCACTCCAACTTTTGTAATTGCCTAATCAAGTACATCCTAAATGGTGAATTATATTTGATTAGTGGTCTAATAAGGGCCAAGTACAATGGGACTATAACTTCCTTGGATCTGGATGCCTTAGTTTTATTTATAAGCTGTGCCAGATAGAAGGACTTCTTAACCCCTGTGGACAAATGGTAGTCAAAGTTCAAGCTACTACGTATCAATATACCTTGATCTTTTACATCTGAGTCTAGTCTTATAAGCGTGCTATTAATGTAATAATTTGCATGAGTTTTTGACTTCTCAAATTGCATGATAATGCATTTTTTTCTCATTTAGTTTTAGGCTGTTGTTCTGGCACAAATAATTTGTCTGATTTAGATCCTCTTGTAGGATGTCTTTTTCCATATTATCATCCTCAGCATTTCTGATTAAGTTATCTGCCATCTCACTCCAGTAAATAGCGGACCTATCACTTAGATCATCCTACAAGATAATTTTTTAACAAATCATCATCTGCAAGCCCTCCTGATGTCAAGTTCTCTTATCTTTACCACTTCAATTGACTTACTCATTTCCTTCTTCATAGTAGCAGCTAAATGTTGCTCATTTGTAACAATCACTATATAGGAATCTTTATTTACATTCTGAAGCTCTATATTGAACAAGTTTTTCTCCAAATTCTCAACGTCCACCTTCAGACTATCCACAGCTTTTCTCTCCACCCCATGTTGCTGCTTCCTTATGCCTCTGCCTTGCTGCTGTAGAAGCTTTCCTGTGCCATCTAGCAACTCCAAAGAGTAGCGGTTCTTTATTAAAAGCCATCTCGTATTTACACTTTTTATAGCATAGACAAATTATTTTCAATTATTTTCATTTTACATTCACAATCTCATTTCAGTTTTCACTTTTATATACATTCACTTTCTTTTATTTATATTCCTAATTCTCTTCCACTCTATTCTCCGTAACCAAAGTTGTATTTTCTTCAGTATTTCTGACAATATCCATTTTCCGTTGAATTTTCTCATTTAATCTTTCATTCCAAATAATCCATATTATACAAAATTATTTTCTATCTGCATTCTTGATACCCTTTTTTCTTTTTGTCACTGTAATAAATGCATTCAATCATAGCTATATTTCTATCTTTTAGTCTCTTCAAACCTTTGATAATTTCATTTTCACATATTTTTCCGTAATTTATTTACCCTTTCACAATTCAAAATAAAAACATTTTTCTAAGGGTTCCACTTCCACACAGTGATTGGAAGGTCTTTCTTATCTCTTTTTGTATGGCATATTTACCTTTTCTGGTAATATCCTTATTGTTGATCATCACAGAAAATCTGTACATTCAAAATATTTTTTACATCTTTCTATTCTTGCTTTTATTTTGCCCTTTTCTAAATGTTTCCACAGATATACACAATAAAACGTATTTATTATATTCACATACCATTCTCTTCTACTTGTACGTATTTTCCATAACAAAATTTTGTCTTGATATTCTTTCATTTCCTCACTCAGGTATCCATTTGCTCTTTTTAGGTTATTCTCTTTGTCCCAAATTTCTTTATACTTTTCTTTCATCATTACAGCTATCAGTCCTTTATTAGTTTCCTTTAACTATGTCAGCACTTTATATAAATTCAATAATGCTGCATAAACAATAGGATTAAACAATCCTAATCCTCCTCCTTCTTTCCTAATGTATAATACCTCTCATTTAACCAGATTTAATCTGCATCCCCATATAAATACAAACACTATTGACAATAGTTGTCTCTCATATTTTACAGGTAGCATAAATGTTTGCTAAATATGCTAGTTTTCTTAATAGAACAGAACTGATCAAATATACTTTTTTTCCTGTACATCAACTTATGTGTTCTCCAAAACAGACCTATATTTATTTTTTGTATCATATTCTGCCATTGAGTTATCCTATGTTGATTACTACCAAATATTATGCCTAAAATCTCAATTGCTTTGCTATTAAACTGAATCCCTCCTATTTTCATATTAATTGTAAACCTTTACTTTTACACGTATTTATACATAGATAAATAACTTTTAGCTCTTCACTAAGTTTTTTAATAGCCATTACCATCCACTATTAATTTTTAGTAATTAACACTGTATCATCTGTATAAAGAAACATTACCGGCACTTGACTTCCTGCTTGTGCTATATTCTGCTACTCGTAAAGTTAAATTTATTTTATTAATGATTGCATTAATAATTAACACAAACAAAATAGTGCTTACTGGACAACCCTGCCTTATGCCACATCTTATGTCTATTTCTTCACTTAAACAGCCAACCATTTATTACTAATTTCACTTTATTTTCATATCCTGTAACAAATATTTTTCTTATTTTTACTTATATTATAGTCTTTTAAAATCTCCCATAAAATTTCATGCTTTATCTTAACAAATGCTTTACACAAATCATCTGTCAACATTTTAAGCTCTGAATTTCTTATATCCATTATAATCATCAAACGTTCTTGACTCCTTTTTTCATGTTTTTCCAAATACTGTTTCATTCAATAATGTATTCACTTTATTTTCCAATCCCATCTCTATTATTTTTATAAATATTTTATAGTCCACATTGTTTAACACTGTTGGCCTCCGTTCTTTATATGTTCTTTTTCTCCTTTTTTACCATATAGATTTCATAGCTCCAATACATATTTCTTTCTCTGCCACCCATTTCTCTAGCCATTTTTTTAGCATCTGTACAAAGTATTTCTTCCGCCAATCTAGCATATCTTTATACATGGAATATTCAATCCCGTCCAACCATGTGGCTGATTCCATATTGACTGTAATACATGTTCCATGTGTTTGAGTTTTAACTTAAAATTCCAGTGCCTGAACAAGTTTCTTTTTCTATATTCCAACTAATACCTGCTTTCCATAGCTAATTTACTTGCAATCTCTCTCCTTCTGTTAAAATTATTATGTCTTCTAATGTTATTACATCTATATCCCGCACTCTGAACCATTCTAATGTACCTAACCTTCTTTTAATATTCTTTATACTATTTATGAAAAAAAGGCAAAAAAGGAAAAAAAAAAAACACCTGTAGAATTAAAGGTAAGTTGCTACCAATAAAAATGAATACAAAAGCGAACAAAATAGCGGACGACTAGCACACGGCTTTTGTTTAATACTGTTCATATTTATAGCTACAATTTTAATTTTTTATAAAATTGTTTTCCCTTTTCACCCCTTTGCCTTTTTATTTTCTCTCAAACCTGCTTTCTTCCTCCTCTATCTCTTTCTCCACTTTTCTTATGTTTTGAATAATTTCTTGTTGATATTCGCCCCCCCTTTTCTTCTATATTTTATTTACAATCCATCCATGAATGCCATGTTTGTTCACCTTTTACACATCACTTCGCATACTTGCTTCATGACCTACTTTACAACAAATATAACACTTTCTGTTATCAGAATTACTAATTAAATGATCATTTTTGCCACAAAGGCAACATGTTTTCGGTTGCCCGTAATATTTCTCAAGCCCTCTGTTTCCTTCTACATTTACCATAATCATTATGTTTACATTTTTCCTTTGCAATACAACAGTGTATTCCAACTCACCAGTCCATAAACCTCTATTATATATTTTTGTAATGTCCATAACATCTTTGCATACAGTCTTTAAATAGTCCTTTTACTATTTCTTTTTCCTACTTCAGTTTGAAACTGCACATAAATGTTCTTTTTTGTCTCTCTTAAATGCATGAATAACATAGAAGTTCCATGGCCTGTAATTTTTCTTGAATGTATATTGTTCTAAAAATGTTTCCATATACTGTCTTGACTGAAATAAAATGTCACCAAAAGAGTCTTTATTAATATAAATACATACTCTTACCTTTATGGAAACTGCGGTGGTGGTGCTGTGGTAGCGTTGTCGCCTCCCAGTATGACGTTGTACTATTCGATTCTCAGCTAGAGCGTCTTCTGTGTGGAGAAATGCATGAATGGGCGTACCTTCGTTGAAAGTTGTGCGTCAGGGCCGGCAACTTGGCATGTAAAAATCTACTGCCAATCATTAGCGGACTGGAGTTCCGCTGTGGTGACCCCTAACCGGGAAAAAGCCAAAAGACACAACAACAACTCTTACCTTTATGGGATAAATACCCAAGGGTGCAGTAATAATATTATCCCAGATTTCATAGCTATCAAGTTCTTTCTCCTTCTTATTGCTTATTTTTACAAGATTTTTCTTCCTTCTCACATCCATTTTCTTTGATTCCCACTTTTCTCCTTCTCTCACATTTGTGCATATTAACTATTTGCCTGTTTTCTTATTTCTTCTACTTCTTCCTGGATGCTGTGCATAATTTCTCCCCAAGATGCTGCTATTTCACTTTTGGTTCACTCTGACTAATTAAATCATTTAGATACACATCCCACATCCCTACCGATTTAAGGGTTGTAATAATACATCACTGGTGCAATTTCGCCATCTCGCTCGAACAATCTCTTGCTGAACAGCACGTCTGAATCCTGTGAAAGTTCAATAATATTAATTTCGTTCTCTTCCTTTACTTTTCCCTTCTCATTCATTTTGAATCTTTATTCCTCTTCTTCACTTATAATCTCTCGTGATAGCAGCATTTTATATGAAGGCTTGACCACTTCTCTCTTGACAACTTCTGCAAATACTAGCCGTACTTCTTCCTGCATCGGAAGCTGCCTCCACGCCTGGACCATAAGCAGGAAGTGCTACACCAAATTATGTTGCCTCTCGCAAAATAGTAGAGGAAATTCTCTAATGCTCTGGCCAAATTCCCCCTATCGGTATAGTACCACCTCAGTCCTCCACTGAAAAGAGGCCATATGCCTAGTGGACTAACCCAGTTATCAAAGAAAAAATAAATAATACATAGGTGGCACGTTTTGGCAAAGTGAGAAGAAAAGTAAGTGCTCAGAGATAAACTGAAGAATATCCAAACACCATACATACATTAAGCAGAGGTGATACTAACACTGTGATGCATAAATAAACCATATGACTGACACCATATAACTTAAATCATGCTGTAGTATGGTACAGTAACCTCTGTTGTTTTGTAATCTCTGTGTTTGGCTGAAAATAATTAGCCTGAGAGTAGGCATACCATTCTAGCTCCCAATAATAAAAGTTAAACATGTTCAATAAACATCATTTATACTGTGGAAGAAGTTATGTGCCAACAATGCCTAATGCTTTCAAGATTTCACCTAGGTTTGTTTGTTGACTGTAAAAGACTTTGTTTCTCTTGGTGATTTTCTTTGAAATCTCACATAGGGAGGTGTCTAGCACTTAAAATGATGTTTTTTGATGTTTATCGATGTATGTGCTGTTGTTAATGCTTTGTCAACTTTAAACTCTACAATGTCTAAGTTTCTATCAATGTCTTTCTTGCTAACAGGAAAGAATCATTGAGCGCCTAAAGGAGCAGAGGGAGCGAGATGATCGAGAAAGGGGGGAAGAAGTTGAGACGTATAAAAAAGAAAACAAGGAGCTCAAGGAGAAGGTTAACACATTACAGGCTGAGCTGACCGAGAAAGAGGTCAGTTTCTTTTATACTT